>NC_090782.1:23950000-23977500 GCF_040054535.1 Antennarius striatus | reverse complement strand
TAGTTCCCTCCAGGCGACTCATCAACGTGACCTCACTTACTACGTCTTCGTCATTGCTCTCTTCTGCCAGTTCAGGTCATCCCAGGTGAGGTCATGTGATCTCGGACGGGGTCATGTGATCCCCGTGTGAGGTCGGGGGAGGTCGGGTGATGTCAGGACAGCACCTGGGACGGCCGCGTGTGGGCGGGGCCAAAGCCCGCTCTTAAGGCGCTGAGCGTTTCCTAAAGCCTCTTTGAGCAGCAGGCCGCCGTCTGTCGTTTAATTGGTTGGTTGTTGTTTGTCAGGTCACCTGATCTCACCTGAGCTCACCTGAGCTCACCCGTACTGTAGCGTCGCCAGGACAACAACCCCCGACCCCCCCAGGTGTCCAATGACAGCACAGTCTGACTCTGAAAAGTTGAAAACTGACGATCAAATCGAGGCAGAAATTTAGAAACGCCGTTTTGTCCCACAAACCAAAGTTTAAAAAAAAAAAAAAAAAGCCCCCCCCCCCCTTAAAATTCCGGTCCTGGACCCGGTTCCGATCCTGGTTCTGATCCTGATCCCGGCCGTCCCAAAGATCTGAGTCTGACCTTGCAGCGTTCTTCCGCCAGCCTTCCCAGCTCGTAAGTGCTTGGGATAATTTATATATAAAGTGTGTGTGTGTGTGTGTGTGTGTGTGTGTGTGTGTGTGTGTGTGTGTGTGTGTGTGTGTGTGTGTGTGTGTAAAGGGGGGAGGGGTTGAAAAATGGCCATTTCCATCTTTAGGTGGCCGGGGCTCTCCATTACCAAAATGGGCTGAGTCACTGCGCTGCGAGAATCTTAATGAGGAGCCTGAACGCACCGCGGCCCCCCCCCTTTCTTTCTCTCCCCCATGCCCCCCCCCCGCACCCCCCTCTCAGCCTCTTATCTCATGATGCAGCAGATTATTCCATTGACTTATTCAAGGGCTGCACTTTATGATCATGAATTTTACTGTGCTGAGGTCCTGAGCATCCACTCAGCCTCCTCCTCCTCCTCCTCCTCCTCCTCCTCCTCCTCCTCCTCCTCCTCTTCCTCCTCTTCCTCTCTTGGGGGAGTTCTTTACTCCTGCTGATTCCTCGTCCCGCGTCCAGGCAGGACCTCCTTCATTGCTCCTCAACGTTCAGGTTCTGTTTCATGTTAGCTGGTAGGAGGTAGGTTGGTAGGAAGTTCTGATCAAACTTGCATAAACTGTCCTTCTGGCCCAGAGCAGGAGATCTGGATCCCTCGGGGGTCTGGTCTAAACTAGTCTCTTCAGGTGTTTAAACTAGTCTCTTCTTCTTCAGGTGTTTAAACTAGTCTCTTCAGGTGTTTAAACTAGTCTCTTCAGGGGTTTAAACTAGTCTCTTCAGGGGTTTAAACTAGTCTCTTCTTCAGGTGTGTTAACCTAGTCAGACAGACGTCAGTCTCTGACTCTTCTGGTCCAAACGTCCTGGTCTCTTCTAGAGGTTTTAACGATCCGACATGACGTCAGCCTTCAGCGGGTTATTTATACGGGTTACGTCTCGGGGCCCCGGCTCTTTAATTGAAATCTTAATTAATATAAAAAACGAGGCGGTGGCGAGTCCTGGGGGGTTTAATGGGCCGGCCGCCCCGGCAGGAACCCTCTCTGAATACTGAGGAGTCCTGAAGGAGGTCTGAGTCCGTCCCCGAGCCACCGGCCCCAGACAGTTAACGTCAGTTAAGAACAGTTAATAAGATCAGTTAATAACGTCGATTAATAAGATCGGTTTATGACATCAGTTAATAACACTTCATAAGATCAGTTAATAACGACAGTTACATAAGACCTGTCAGTTGATGACAGTTAATATCAGTAACGTTTATGATGTGAGTTTGTAGTGATCTCAGTGACAGTCTTTAGTGTCCAGCAGCGATCACCAGTGAACACGGACATACAAAGGTGCTCTGTAGTGAACATTGATGAACCGTAGTGATCAGTAATCAACACTGATGAACAGTGAGATCCATCGTGAACGATAACTGTTGGTGGTGATCGGTAGCGAACATTGACGAGCCGTGGTGATCAGTTGTGAACAGTAACTAACCGTGGTGTTCAATAGTGATCATTAACGAAACGTGGTGATTATTAGTGAACACCGACAGGCCGTTTTGATCAATAGTGAACATTAGTGAGCTTTTGTTATCAGTAGTGAGTATTGGCGAGGTGTGTGATCAATAGTGAACATTGACGAGCCTTTGTGATCAATGGTAAACATTGACGAGCTGTGTGATCTGCAGTGAACACTGGTGAGCTGTGAGTACTTCAGGTGCTTGAACAAAGTAGTGCGTTGCGGCGCTGGGACGTGCTTGTGCTCCTTTCTGAGTCGGTCCTGTTAACAACAAAGCGCTCTGGTAGTGATGGTGGTAACAGGCGTGTTCCCGCCCTCTGGGCCCCGTGGCCCCTCCTGCCGTACAGATGCTGGTGCAGATGGGGCCCTCGTACCTGTCTGCATCACTAATGGCATCACGCCTCCCCCTCCTCCCCCACAACCATAAATATGTAATTTGTTCAGCTGTCTCCATTAAATATGCATCCGTGAAGCAGGCGTTCGTTATTGTGTTGTTGCGGGTCGTTAGCGGCGCTCCGCGGCGGATTAGCGGCGCCACGGCGCGGACGACACAACAGGAGGAACAACAAGAGGAACAACAGGAAGAACAACAGGAGTATCATCAGGAATAACAACAGGAGAAACAACAGGAAGAACAACAGGAACAACAAGAGGAACAACAGGAGTAACAACAGGAGTAACAACAGGTGTAACAACAGGAGTAACAACAGGAGTAACAACAGGAGTAGCAACAGGAGTAACAACAAGAGGAAAAACAGGAAGAACAACAGGAAGACCAGGAATATCAACAGGAATATCAACAGGAATATCAACAGGAAGAACAACAGGAAAAGCAGGAATTAAAACAGAAATAACAGGAGGAACAAGAGGAACAACAGGAAGAACGACAGGAGTAACAACAGAACTAACAACAGGGATAACAGGAATAACAACAGCAGGAACAGGAGGAACAACAGGAGTAACAAAAGGAGTAACAACAAGAGTAGCAACAGGAGGAACAGAAGGAGGAACAACAGGAGGAACAGAAGGAGGAACAACAGGAGGAACAGAAGGAGGAACAACAGGAGGAACAGAAGGAGGAACAGAAGGAGGAACAGAAGGAGGAACAACAGGAGGAACAGGAACAGATCATGGACGCTGGGGGAGGAAGGAGGAACAGAGAAGTCCAATGGCGCCTTTTGTCAGAAATGACCCCGATATCCCACGATGTGGCTCGACCAATGAGAGGCCTCGTAGGGTCACTGGAAGGCCTTGACCTCCCAGCTGCTCTGCCATTGGTCGAACCATCGACGGGACGTTTCCTGTTTCTGCAAGAACCAATTAAAAGACTAAATTTGTCACACATGAGCACGGACCTGACACCTGTCATGTCGATGTGGTCCCGCCCCTTGGTCCCGCCCACAGCCAATCAGAGCCCCTGCTAACATCAGAACCATTAGTGATCAATATTCAACAGGTAAACATGAAGGATCCTGAAACAGCTTGGAGGCGTGAAAGAAGAACGAGAGACTATCCAGAGTGTGGTGGGGGGGTGAGGAGGTGAGGGGGGGTGAGGAGGTGAGGGGGGGTTAATCTCATCATGTCTGCTGGCTGCTCCGTTCCAGCGAATCAGGAGGTAAAAGAGGATAACACAGGAATGTTCTGTTCCCAGAGGAGAAGCCCGAAACCCCCCCTGCCCCCCCCCCGGGTCTGTCTGATCCAACCAGTGATTTAACACTGCAGCTCCGCCCTCTAACAGCATCCACCACGTGATTGGACGCTGCAGTCACCCTTTACACGCCGTTTGTCAGGAACGAGTAGAAGCGAGAACGGCGCTGCGTTCGAGTCCCGTCCGTTTTTCTGAGCTCCGGTCCGGCAGAACCGGTCCGGGGTCATTCTGGACCACAAACAGGAGTCACAGATTAGCACTTAGCACTTTACAGCTAGGGTTAGCATCAACCAGTGTATAGTTAGCATTAGCACTTAGCACTTTAGAGTTATTTTATTATAGAGTTAGCATTAAGCGTTTGATTTACCTTTTTTTTGTTTGTCTTTATTCATGAATTATGTCTGTTCAGCACTAGAACACCTGTCCAGGTGGTCCGCCCCCCTCCACCCCCCCCATAAGCGTCCATAGATAATCAATAAATAGTCTTTAAATGCCAGCGGTTTGTAAACGCAGCACGGCTGAGGACGGTCTGAATCACGTGGACGCTTCAGGCGTCGTGGGACGTTTGAGACTCTCAGGTCGCTGAGTTCTCGCCGCCTCAGATCCGGTTGCAGGGAATGTGTGCAGCAGATGATACGCGTGTGTGTGTGTGTGTGTGTGTGTGTGTGTGTGTGTGTGTGTGTGTGTGTGTGTGTGTGTGTGTGTGTGTGTGTGTGTGTGCGTGCCCCATTGACCTGTGTTTCGTTTTAGTCTCGGGGAGGACTTTCTTGGAGGAGTGTTTTCAGTGAAAGACGAGTCTGATCTCACTTCCTGTTTCTGACCGGTTCTAAGATTGGCTCCGCCCCTTGACGACGGGACGTTTCATAGGTCGCTGACCTTTAGCAGAGTGGCTAGAGCTAACCTTTCGGCTGCTTTCGGGTGATTTCTGACGTGGCATGTGCTAACAGCTAGCAGCAGTAGAAGCTAACGTGATCACATGACTGTGTGTCTCCTCCCCCCGCCTCCTCTGTGACATCACAGATCGGCCGATGTTCATTGGTCGGATCTAGAGGACGAATTAAAGTGATGCATTGGAGGAGGAAGTCGGGGTGGCGGGGGGGGGGGGGCATGCGGTAAACTTTCTTGTTAGCAGGACTAGGAGCGGCCCAGTGCATTGTGGGAAGCGGTGGCGGTGGGGGGGTCGTCTTCAATCTGCTGTCGGCTGCCTCTAATTCCAGCTGAAGGTTCTCCGCTGCAGATCCATTACCATTGATTTTCTTCTTCTTCAGCCGCTGCAAAATGGGATTAAAGTCACACTGTAGAGCCTTCATCCTCCTCCTCATCATCATCGGTGTCTTCTTCATCTGCATCACCCCCCCCCCCCCCCGCCCCCCGTCACCCCCGCCGTCGCCCCTTATTCCTCACCCCTTTGCTCTCTCCAACATTATCAAAGTCGATCTCCAAGAAGTTCCTTCAGGGCGTATCCAACGTACCCACAATCCATCAGGGTTGAGCTCCGCCCCAGGGGGTGTGGCCAGTTCATTGGTCACAGCTGTGTTTGGCGTCCGTCCCCTCTGAAGCCAGGTGTGTCTCACCTGCTGGTTAAGGCGGTCCAATGACCCTCGGCTCCACCCCTTCCAGACACCTGAGGAGGGAGAGTGTGTGTGTGTGTGTGTGTGTGTGTGTGTGTGTGTGTGTGTGTGTGTGTGTGTGTGTGTGTGTGTGTGTGTGTGTGTGTGTGTGTGTGTGTGTGTGTGTGTGTGTGTGTGTGTGTGTGTGTGTGAAATTCCTACTGCGGTGACTTCAGACGATTCTATTGTCAGTAGTTTGACGTCCTGTTGCCACTTCCTCTCATATTTCCCCTTCCTCTTTCCCCTTCCTCTTTCCTCTTCCTCTTTCCTCTTCCTCTTTCCTCTTCCTGTTCTTTCCCTTTTTCCTTTTTCCCATTTCCTCTTCCTCCTTTCTTTCCTTGACCTTTGTCCACCAGTGGCTCCCAGTTCATCCAGTTTGTTGAGGTTGGTGTTCGTTTCCATGGAAACCGTATCCGTTAGCATCAATTATCATGTGTGATGTCACGCCTCCGCCTCAGAAGCTCCGCCCACCTCATGATTTTTTTAATGATCAGGTTTTTTTTTGTGCTCAAGAGATTTTATTTTTTTTTAAAAAAACCTTCATTCAGTTTTCACACACACACACACACACACACACACACACACACACACACACACACACACACACACACACACACACACACACACACACACAGTAATCGTTACTCCTTTCAATTTCAAATCGCCTCCGTTCTGCTCCGCCCACCCAGTGTGACCTCTGACCCCTCCGCCCCGCGGCGCTCCGTCTGTCTTTCACATGGGGCTCTGGAGGCCGGCGAGGACTCGGAGGCATCGTTCAACTTTCTCCTCCTCGCCGCCGCCTCCTCCTCCATTCCCAGCATGCCTCAGTGATGAGTGCTCTGCAAAAAACCCCAAAAAAACCAGCATCACAGATTTCACGTCTCCGCCTGCCGTCGGAAACGCCGCCGCTGTTTCACCGTAGGTTCTGTGTGCTTTTTCGCCACTGCGATGACATCACAACCAGACGGCGTGTCGCCGTCCAATTAGAGTCGGCTTCACTCCCGACCCCGCCCACCCGCCCTCACCTGTGCCCTCTGGGAGGCGGAGCCGAGCAGTACGTCCCTAAAGATGGTGGAGTGTGTTTGCACGTCCGCTCCGGGTTAACGGTTATCGATTAGGCTGATCAAGCGTATTATCGATCGCCACTGATCAGGTGGCTCCAGGAGGGCCCGCAGCTGATTGGAAGGTTAGATCTGAGTGGGCGGGGCCTCATTAGAGAAACAGAATAAATAAGTTAGCGTTAAAACGAAGCTGGATGGGATGATGATGTGGTTTATCGGATGCTCCTGCTGCGTTTTTAACGGCGTTTCGACGGCGGCGTTCCGACAGCGTTCCGATGGCGTTTCCGACGGCGTTCCAACGGAGGCGTCCTGAATGTTTCTGCTCTATTATTAGTAAGGAGGACGATCCAGAGAGGATTAACATCTGTGTTTGATGTGGTTCCACTCTTCTGCGCCCGAATGCGATTGCTCGTCTTGTTTGTTTGCAGCGATGAAGGAGGAGGAGGATGGGTGTGTGTGTGGGGTGGGGGGGCGTGGTGGTGGTGATGGGGGGGGGTCGCTGTGTGTTTTTAGATTTTCCTGCTCCCGTTTCATCTGGTTGCCTGTCGGGGCGTCGGAGGAAGACAAAGCCAAATTAAAGCCGCAGAGACGCCGCCGCTCTCCGCTTCCTGCTTTCTTTGTGTGGTTTTTAGTCGAAGGCCCGGCGGCCTGAGGCGGCGGACCGCAGAGACACGGTGGGGGGTGTGTGGGGAGTCTGGGGGGGGGCAGATTTGTCTTAATTGGGGGTTTTTCTGGTGCATCAGGGAGGGAAGTGGAGGAGAAGAACTCCAGTCAGGTAGCAGGGAGGGCAGAAGGGCATTTACCGCCCACTTCCTGTTTCCAGAGGAAAAAATAAAAGCAGGAAATGTTCGTCAACGATCGGCCTGACCCCGGTCTGCCGCCGCAGCCGGGGATTCTGGGAGTTCTGCTGCAGCCGATTCGCCCAACATGCTGGCATGCTAACGAGCTAACGCTAGCTGCAGCTGCGACTGAAGGGAGCGACGTGTCGACGCCCCCTTATGAGGTCACACCTGGACCAGGAAGAACCAATCAGAACGCGTCTTCTTCCTCCTCCTCTTCCTCCCCTGGGGGGGGTGGGGGGGCGTGTGGACCAGATTACGTCCATAGAAGCAGAACAAAGGGGGGGGGTCCACACTGAGACCCCCCCATTCAGGCTGTGAAGAGCCCCGGGTCACCTCCTCTTCCTCCTTCTCACAGACAGCTTGACCTCTGACCCCCTCTCCGTCTGGACCCTCCCCCTCCCCCCTCCTGCCTCCCCCACCCTTCTCCCCCCCTGGCAGTGTGTGTGCAGTGATGCATTGTGGGCCGGCGGAGGGTTTTCTAACATTTGGAAATGTTTACAGGGAACCCCCTCAACACACACACACACACACACACACACACACACACACACACACACACACACATTGTTTTTGTTACATAATTATTTGACTTTGTTTGACCTTTAACTTTAACTCCATAATGAATTAAGAGCTGAGTCCTGATTGGACGGTGGTCACACAGGACTTGCCTGTCATTGGTTGGCTTATTGGCTTGATGTGTTTTTTGATTTTTTTTGATTGGACGTGAGAACTGAGGAGTGTCAACCTCAGCAGCTCTTCGGATAATCAATAATTTATCAGTATTGATCGACCTGCAAGAAGGGAGGAGGAGGAAGAGGAGAGAAGGAAGGAAGGAAGCATTACAGCTTCTCTCCTTCAGTGTGTGTGTGTGTGTGTGTGTGTGTGTGTGTGTGTGTGTGTGTGTGTGTGTGTGTGTGTGTGGGTGTGTGTGTGTGTGTGTGTGTGTGTGTCCATTAGAGAGCTATAATTATGGTAAGTGAGGCAGAGCTCCGATCAATACAGCAATTCATCAATCTGACCCCACCCACCAGAAAACACAACATTTCAATTTGACCAGAAAACACACACACACACACACACACACACACACACACACACACACACACACACACACACACACACACAGACACACACACTAAAACATCTTTGATATTTTCAGTGAGTTCAGAGACACCTGTAGCTGATCAATTACTGCATTGATGAATCTATTGATTACTGTATTGGTTAATTTATTGATTACTGCGTTGATGAATCTATTGATTACTGTATTGGTTAATTTATTGATTACTGCATTGATGAATCTATTAATTACTGTATTGGTTAATTTATTGAATACTGCACTGGTTAATTTATTGATTACTGCGTTGATGAATCTATTGATTACTGTATTGGTTAATCTATTGATTACTGTATTGATCGACCTGCAGATGAGGAAGGAGGGGAAACAGAACCAAATAAAGGAAGGATGGAGAGATGAAGGAGAGGGTTAGGGACTGGTTATTGATTATTGATTGGTTGTTGATGCCACTGTCTTTGTTTAAACCGGTGGCTCCGCCCCCCCACCCCACCGCCGCCGCCGCCCCGGCGTGGAGCGTCGCTCACGTCTGGAGGAGGAATGAAGACGAATCAGCGCCTCCTTTGAAAATGGGAAGCGTTTCATCCTGTTAGCCGCTTCCACCGATGCTAATCACCCGGCGGGGGTCAAAGGTCAAACATATCTCTATATGTGTTCACCAGTTTACTGGCTGGTGTCCAGTTCGGCCACTGGAGAATCTGAGGAGCTGCAGAGTTTGAAGACCCCGACTGATTAGTTGCACATTTTAGTTTGCACATGCGTGTGTGTGTGTGTGTGTGTGTGTGCGTGTGTGTGTGTGTGTGTGTGTGTGTGTGTGTTAATGGCGTCGGCCCTCTTTTGTTCTGGCAGAAGGTGGCGAATGGCAGCCGCTCAAAGAACGCAGACAGAAGCTTCAAAATGGTTGCCAACGCTTTAAGATGGCTGCCAGGCTGTAGAGAGAGGGCAACCACACACACACACACACACACACACACGCACACACACACACACACGCACACACACACAGGGCCGGTTTGGCAGCGGCTCCTTGGCAGCGGCGGCTGGTTGGGCGTCCAACAATGGAGACGCTAACGGGATTCTCCCTCTCCGTGTTTAAACCCCGTTGGAGGGCGAGCGACGTCGACTCAGTGTGTGTGTGTGTGTGTGTGTGTGTGTGTGTGTGTGTGTGTTTCAAAATGGCAGCGTCTTGGCAGCGGCGTCGACACAAAGCCTCGTCTGCCGCGTGCGTTTGTGTGCTTTTATAATTAATGGAATAAAAAACACAAAGACGCCGGTTTCCCATCGCCCCGAACGCCACACGTATGTGTGTGTGGGGGTGTGTGTGTGATGATTGTTGTCTTGTTTTGCATTTGATAATATCCGTGTGGCGAATATGAAAGGATTTACACAAAATGGCGGCTGGTGGGCGGCGGCAAGATGGTCGCCGACGTCGAGAAATCGTTTTAATGGCGAGATTTTGTGTCTGGAAATCAGCTAAAAATAGAGACTCTGATTTTGGCAAAGACGAGAGAGGGGTGTGTGTGTGTGTGTGTGTGTGTGTGTGTGTGTGTGTGCGTGTGTGTGTGTGTGTTTGGCTTGCAGACCTGATGCCCGGGTTCAAGATGCCAAGTCTGGGTCTTGATCCTCCGGCGCTGCCTGGAAACACGAAACAAACGCACCTCCTGCTGCAGCTTTGATTCTCTGTGTGTGTGTGTGTGTGTGTGTGTGTGTGTGTGTGTGTGTGTGTGTGTGTGTGCGCAAGCTAGATTTAGGATGTTCATGGATAAAGTGATTAATAACTATTTATATTTGTGATTATTTATTTCTACTCCATTATATTTTTGTTTATACATTATTTTTGTATCTATTTACATGTCTGGTATTTATATTTTATATTTATATTTATTCATTAAGATTTTTTTTTTTTTACATATTCCATGTATATTATTTATGTTTGTAGTTTTTTTAAATATTTTTCTTCCCTGTTCTTACTGGTGTTGAGGCGAATCACTCACCGTGTTCAGTGTATACCTCCGCTGGAAATAGACCAGAATTTATTTATCTGTTACACTTTATTTATTATATTTTTTGTTACAATCTATTTATCATACTTTATTTATTGTAAATTATTTATTAGATTTTTTTTTACAATTTATTATACTTTATTTTTTAGAATTCATTATAATCCATTACACTGTATGTATTATTATAATTTATTTATTCATTTATTTATTCATTCATTCTACTTAATTTATTGCTGAATTTGTTTGTTAGTGATGTCACTCTGGTGACCTCGTCTCATTTCATCCAATCATTGAAGGTGTTTGTCAATCGGGGTGCGTTTGTTTTCCTGTCACCAACCCCCGAATGATTATTAACGTTCAGGTTGGTGGGCGGGGCTCGGGGTGTGTGCTCGTCTCTGATTTGTGGTCTTTCTAAAAATTAATTCCAACGTCTTTTCATTTCATTAAAAGCTAAATCAGCGGCGATCAATAAGGAGGACGTTTGTTTTGTTCCTGCTCGGACCCGGGCGGGCGGGGACCTCCGGTTTCTGGTCAGAACCGCTCCGAACAGTTCCAGTAAAAACATCTCCCAGCCTGATTCGCCCAGAGAGAGAGAGAAAAAGGGGGTGGGGGGGGTGGACTTTTAGGAGATTAAAAGAAACAAACACAAATAAAAGCAGGAAGTGGGCGGAGCCACGGCGTTCCTCTGAATTCTTTCAGGACTGATGATGGATGGACTTTCTAAATTTACTGCAGGACCAGAGTCACAAAATAGTTTCTGCTTCCTTCACTTGTTCTCAGAGTCTCTGGTCCAGTCTGTTCTGGTTTGTTCTGGTCTGGTCTGATCTGGTCTGGCCTAGTCTGGTCCGATCTGATCTGGTCTGGGAGTATTTGTTCTGGTCTGGTCTGGCCTAGTCTGGTCCGGTCTGGTAGGTCCGGTCTAGTCTGATCTGTTCTAGTCAGGTCCGGTTTGATCCGGACTGGTCTCGTCTGATCTGGTCCGGCCTAGTCTGGTCCGGTCTGATCTGGACTGGACTGGTCTGTTCTGGTTTGGTCTGATTTTTTCTGGTCTGGTCTGTTCTGGTCTGGCCTAGTGTGGTCCGGTCTGATCTGGTCTGGTCGTATTTGTTCTGGTCTGGTCCGGTCTAGTCTGATCTGTTCTAGTCTGGTCCGGTCTGATCCTGACTGGTCTGGTCTGATCTGGTCTGGCCTAGTCTGGTCCGGTCTGGTCTGGTCTGGTCCGGTCTGATTTGGACTGGACTGGTCTGTTCTGGTTTGGTCTGATTTTTTCTGGTCTGGTCTGTTCTGGTCTGGCCTAGTCTGGTCCAGTCTGATCTGGTCTGGTCGTATTTGTTCTGGTCTGGTCCGGTCTAGTCTGATCTGTTCTAGTCTGGTCCGGTCTGATCTGGACTGGTCTGGTCTGTTCTGGTCTGGCCTAGTCTGGTCCGGTCTGATCTGGTCTGGTCGTATTTGTTCTGGTCTGGTCCGGTCTAGTCTGATCTGTTCTAGTCTGGTCCGGTCTGATCTGGACTGGTCTGGTCTGATCTGGTCTGGCCTAGTCTGGTACGGTCTGGTCTGGTCTGGTCCGGTCTGATTTGGACTGGACTGGTCTGTTCTGGTTTGGTCTGATTTTTTTGTGGTCTGGTCAGTTCTGGTCTGGTCTGGTCTGTTCTGAGATGGTCCAGTCTGAGCTGGGCTCTGATTGGCCGATGTTTGACCCCCAGTCAGCTTTTACTGCAATCACAAATTTGAAAATCCCTCCTTCCTGAATGTCTGACATTGATTGAGATGGTCTTAAATTGTTTATATGAAAAAGGTTTTTTTTAAATGGGGTCAAAGGTCAAAGAAGAGAGAGAACTCTGTGTGTGTGTGTGTGTGTGTGTGTGTGTGTGTGTGTGTGTGTGTGTGTGTGTGTGTGTGTGTGTGTGTGTGTGTGTGTGTGTGTGTGTGTGTGTGTGTGTGAGTGCATCTGGGGGGAGGAAGAGGTGGAACAGAGATTTGGAGGGAAATCTCCCACTTGTTGAAAATAAAAGCATGGCAGGAAGTGGATTTTATTTTGGAGGCTGTGAGCCTTTAATTCCAGAGTAAGACAGGAAATAGGAGGACAGATAGACTTGTCAAAAGAAAACATGGCTAACAATACAAAAGGAAATTATTCATTAAAAACGGTTTTAAAATACATTTCAAAGTAAAAGCATTGAGAACACCACCGTGTTTCTCAACAAACTTCATTTAAACTTATTTTTAAATCTGTTTCAGAATAAAAGACTGGATGGTGAGAGAGTAACATGTGTAATATGTGATGGAGAGAGTGTGTTTAAAGATGAGAAAAACAGGAGGAAGAGTACCAACACAGGAAGTGGCTCTGCTCATGACACTTCACAATAAAAGTCAGGCCTACAGCAGATGTGACTTTTATTTTGAAGCAATTGACTCAGAGTTCTGCGTTGTGTCCCAGTTTGTTTACTGGTTTCACTGGCAGGTTGCTACGGGGCTGGGGGGGGGGTGGACGCCCTCGCCCTCCACCCCCTCCTCTTGGTGGGGGGCGATGCAGACGGTTCGGTCTGCTCCCACGCCTCATTAGCATATTTAATTAACCTGGATGGGCGGGGGGTGACGGCTGAATGAGGGGATGTGGGGACGATGGGGTGTTTGGGGGGGGCAGTGTGTGAAAGTGCCCTCCAACACACACCCGTCCCTCACCCCAGCCCCCATCCCCTCCTCCCCCCGTTGCCATGGTTTCATCCTGATGCTCTTTGTTTTAAGCTGCTGAAGCAAACAGACGCGGTGAGCAGCATGAAAACAAGACGGATAAGAGTGTGTGTGTGTGTGTGTGTGTGTGTGTGTGTGTGTGTGTGTGTGTGTGTGTGTGTGTGTGTGTGTGTGTGTGAGACTCACACCTGATGTTCTGATGGGACCTGATCTCAGTCTCTTTCCCTGGCGTCTAACAGCTGACGGCGCCGCTGATGACTCCTCCCCTTCCTCCTGATTGGTTGTTTGAACCAGATTCTGTTTTTTAAAATAAAAAAACTTTTTAAATTTAAATCAAATGTTTACGTTTAAAACAGGAACTTTCCCCAGCACCGCTCCTCCTCCGGGTTTCAAACGGTTCCGTCATAATTAAAAAGTTCCACTTTGTTGGACGATCTAATAAACCCCCACCCCCCCACCTCGACCCCGCCCGACCCCACGCCATCCATCACCGTCCAGCCCTGAGTCATGGCCCCTGCGGCCGGCTCCAGGGGGATGATGGGTAATATTTCTTCCGCTCCTCGACCATTTTATCTGCAGCGCGGCCGATCGATGCTCCAGAAGACGCTAAATCATTCGTAGGACTAGAGCTGCATCAGAGCAGAGAGCATGCTGGGAAAACAGACGCAGACACACACGGACGGGCTGAAGGTACAGGAGGAGTCCACCCAGACGTCTGACTAGTTTAAAACACCTGAAGACTAGTTTGTGTAAAACTTTAAGGTGGTCGGGGTGTGTGTGTGTGTGTGTGTGTGTGTGTGTGTGTGTGTGTGTTATACATGTTAAGGTATTGCTGACTAATCAGTGTTTGTCTTTGTCGTCTTTCAGAAGCCAGCCAATCAGAAAGCCCCAACCAGGCCAGCGAATCAGACATCAAGGAGCAGTCAGAGAACGGTGAGACCTGCTCCACGTGTGTGTGTGTGTGTGTGTGTGTGTGTGTGTGTGTGTGTGTGTGTGTGTGTGTGTGTGTGTGTGTGTGTGTGTGTGTGTGTGTGTGTGTGTGTGTGTGTGTGTGCTTCACGTTAGCTTGCTTGTTGGTCACGATTGAGTTTCTGTCCACCAGGATCAGTCCTCAACACATTAAAAGCCAGACCCAACAAGTAGAACCCAGACATGACCAATAGAACCCAGAACACACCAGTAGAGCCCAGACCTGACCATTACAACCCAGAATTGACCAGTAGAACTCAGACCTGACCAGAAGAACCCAGTACCCACCAATTGAACCCAGGCATGACCAGTAGAACCCAGATCTGACCAATAGAACCCAGAACCCACTTGTAAAACCCAGAACACCCTAGTAGAGCCCAGACCTGACCATTACAACCCAGACCTGACCAGTAGAACTCAGACCTGACCAGTGGCGCCCAGAACACACCAGTAGAACCCAGACCTGACCAGTAGAACCCAGAACCCACCAGTAGAACTCAGGAATGACCAGTAGAACCCAGACCTGACCAGTAGAACCCAGGAATGACCAGTAGAACCCAGATCTGACCAGTAGAACCCAAAACCAACCAGTAGATCCCAGAACTGACCAGTGGAACCCAGAACTAACCAGTAGATCCCAGAACTGACCAGTGGAACCCAGAACTAACCAATAAAACCCAGACCTGACCATTAGAACCCAGACCTGATCAGTAGAACCCAGAACACACAGTGATGATCTTCTCTGTCCTTCAGGTCATCTGGGCTTTCAGGACAGCTTCGTCACGCCCGGCGTCTTCACCGTCGCCGAGCTGGTCCGAGTCTCACAGAGTGAGTCCTGATCACACACACACACACACACACACACACACACACACACACACACACACACACACACACATAATCATCATGAACTGGTCCCAACGAGACGTCGTCCAACCAAGAGAACACAACAGAGGGGGGGCGGGGGGGATCAAGAGTCCACAGAGAGAAGGGGGGGGCAGGGGGGCTCGATGGGGGGGTGATGGAGGGACAAGAGTGACCTTTAAAAAGTGCAGACAAGCAGGAGAGAGAGAGACCTGCATGACTGTCGATCGCCCACCACTAACAATAGATGTAAAGTGCCTGTCAGCAGACACACACTCCTGATCAACCAGCCATCGATCTCACACACACACACACACACACACACACACACACACACACACACACACACACACACACACACACACACACACACACACACTCCATCCTGCAGTTTAAGGGATGGATGGATGGTGCCTTCATATTTGTTTGAATTGTTTTTTATCTGCACAAAAAGAAAAATTGTAAAACGTTTAGCTCCGCCCCCAGAGATACGTCTGGAGGAGGAGCTACAAGTAGAAGCTGAGTCAGCGGACAACTGACACCTTAAAGGTGGTTCTGGTTCTAAACGACCAGCAACAGTCTGCAGCGGGACGTCCAGCATCACACACACACACACACACACACACACACACACACACACACACACACACACACACACACACACAGACAATGTGAGATAAGGGTATGCTCAAATGTACACACCCTTCCACTCTTCAGGCTGTGTGTGCTTGTGTGTGTGTGTGTGTGTGTGTGTGTGTGTGTGTGTGTGTGTGTGTGTGTGTGTGTGTGTGTGTGTGTACGTGTGTGTGTGTGTGTGTGTGTGTTGTGTTGGTCAGCAGATTTGCGGCGATGCGGCTCTGGAAGAATCACTTATAGATTAGAGTGCAGAAGAGTTTACTCTGTGTGTGTGTGTGTGTGTGTGTGTGTGTGTGTGTGTGTGTGTGTGTGTGTGTGTGTGTGTGTGTGTGTGTGTGTGTGCGTGTGATCTAATAGACGCTGAATGAAAACAGACGTAAAAACACTGGATGACGACTCAGCAACAATCCGATCAGGAATAAGAAGTCGTGTGACTGTAATCCAGATTTAGAGGCCTCCATTCGGATTGTGATGAGCTCGGTTGCTATGACAACCAATTTTGTTGTCGCTGTAGCAGCTGACCATTCCGAAAATGCACCAGTGCTCTTCGTCAGCCGAGGTTCATGGGTAATGTAGTTTTTAGAGGCATCAAACAGAAACGTGTTGAGCGCCCCCTGCCTGCAAATAAACACTGTGAACTCAGGTTTAGCTCCGCCTTCAACCGGTCACATGACCACAGTCGACCCCCGGGTCACTTCCTGAACGTTCAGTAAAACAGGAAGTAACGAGAAACTCCTTAAAGTTGTAAACAAATTCCTCCGAGTCAGTAGACACGCCTCGGCATGGAGTCGACCAATGGCAGCCCAGTGGGCGGAGCTAAGCACCTACCTGTTCACAGTGAGGGCGAAGCTGCAGCAGACGCACCTTCACGACACATGTTGGTGTTTGTGTGTTTACCGGAGAGAGTGATAATCTTTAATAGAGTGAGAGGACAAACACACACACACACACACACACACACACACACACACACACACACACACACACACACACACACACACACACACACACACACATATCGGGGTCTACAGGGGTGACTGAAGCCTGGCTTACCAGAAGATGAGAAGTGGTTGGGGTGTGGGGGTTATTGAACAACACACACACACACACACACAACACACACACACACACACACACACACACACACACACACACACACACACACAGCAGGTGACCTTGGCGTTGTGCATCCATTACACAATTCACTGGCAGGCCAATCGAATTTCTCTCTGTCGATCAATATCCTATTAAAGCGGCGCGCAGAGAGAGAGAGGGCGGGCGAGCGAGGAGGTTAGCGTAGCCGCCGTGTGTTAAATGTAATTGGTCAGTTCACTATATTTCTGCAGGCGGACTCTTCTCCTCCATCATCCCTCGTTCCCTCGCCCTTCTCTTCCTCTCCCTCGCTCCTCTCCCTCGGCGTGAGCCTGAACGCATCACGATCAGAGAGAGGGCTGCAGAAGGGCAGGAAGAGGTCAAAGGTCAACCTCAGATCGCTTCAGCGTGAGTGAGACGCCCCCCACGGGACAGGAACCGGAAGTGAAAGGTGGTCATGTGACAGGAAGGGGAGTCATCCCCCCACTAGGGGGCGGTGGCATGTTGGCCTCCAAATATTGAAGATCCCAGAACGCCATCAGAATTTATTCATTTGTTTTTATTCAGTCAGTTTGTTTTTGTTTATTTACACACACACACACACACACACACACACACACACACACACACACACACACACACACACACACACACACACACACACACATACAGATAGGAAGGCAGATGACCCACTTGGCACCTTCAGAACTTTCGTCTGGAGGCATTCCCACCCGGCACACACACACACCACACACACACACACACACACACACACACACACACACACACACACACACACACACACACACACACACACACACACACACGATGCTGGGATGAAAAGATGAATAAAGCTGGAGGCCTTCATGGTTCAAACTCCTCCATCCCTCCTTCCTCCTGCCCTCGGTCGCCCCTGGCAACAAACACACACACACACACACACACACACACACACACACACACAGCTGGTGGTGTGCCAACACCATATGGGCTCCACCGCACACATCGCACAAAGATGTGCGGCGATCTTCATCATCATCACAATCATAATCATCAGAATGAAACGGCTCCAGCTGAAAGGGTCAGACGTGAGATCGTCAGTATCGATCATCTTATATTGATCGTTTATTGATCGATCATCGGGTGTGGTAACGAGGAAAAAGAGTGAAGAATCTTCATCATAACTTGTTCAAAGTGGACCGTGAGGAAGACAAGTGGCTCGTCGGCGCCTCGGAACCCGTCCCCTCGCCGTCGTCGTGGCGACGGGAGGAAGAGGGCACCCCCTATCCTGGACACGACGCTTAAAATTAGGGGACGCCTCGTGACATCTTCATCGGGTGCACCTTCATCCCGGTCGGGCGTCTTCATCCAACACGGCGAAGCGGCGCGAACGCTGACTCAGCACGCTTTAACGGCGGTATTAAAACACGGTGCTGCGGTTAGCATCATTAGCATAGCTGTATACTGGTTGTTGCACATGGAAACTACTGAGCAGACTTGTTGGGGGGGGGTGTATGAGGGTGGGGGGGTGACCATCTCTGCAGGGCAGGGGGGGGTGATAGATGGATGGAGCTCCCTCACGGTGCTGAGCTCAGCACAAAACTACCCACCAGGTCCTGTCAGTCGTCCTTCTCCTCCTCCTTTCATCCCATCACACCATCATGCTCTCTGTCAATAAAGCGATGAAGAGGAGGGATGGAGGGGTAAAAGCGGGGTGGGGGGGGCAAGGCTAGAGGCGGGGGGGCGAGACGGATGTCCGGGTTTGAAGCTGATTGGTGCCTTTGTTCAACGTTTGACAACAAAGAGTCGACTCCCTCTCCCTCTCACTCTTTTTCTACCCCCCCCCAGTGAAGCTCTGCTCCCCCAGAGGGGAGAGAGGTGAGCAGCAGGTAAATAGAAAGAGAAAGGAAGGCGAAGAATGAGTCCTGTAGCTCCTCCCCTTTTCTAGTATGACATATAAATGATAGATCACTGATAGATCACTGATAGATCACTAATAGATCACTGGTAAAATACTAATAAATCACTAGCGCGTCACTGATAATCACTGATAGATGACTAAAAGATCACTTATAGATCACTGAGATCACGATTAGGTCACTAATAGATCACTTACAGATGAATTATGAATCATTGATAGTAGATCACCAATACATCATTAATACATCACTAATATATCGCTAATAGATCACTAATATATCACTAATAGATCATTGATAAATCACAGATAGATCACTAAAAGATCACCGATAGTACACTAATAGATCACAGATTGATCATGAACAGATCATTAAAAGATCACTGATAGATCATCAATTGATCACTAATAGATCACTACTATATCACTAATAGATCATTGATAAATCATTATAGATCACTAATAAATCACTGATAGATCACTGATAGACCACTAGTAGATTACTGATAGATCAGTAATAGATCACTAATAACTTCCTAATAGATCACTGATAAATCACTGATAGATCACTGATAAATCACTGGTAGATTGTTCATAGATCACTAATAGATCATTAATATATCACTGATAGATCACTAGTAGATCACTGACAAATTACAAACAGGTCACACTAGTAAATCTCTAATGCATCACTGATAATCACTGATGGTTGAATAATAGATCACTTATACGTAGATCACTATACTAAGATCACTTTCAGGTCACTAATGGATCACTTATAGATTATTGATAAATCAGTAATGTATGACTAATACATCACTGATAGATCACTAATGGATCGCTAGTAGATTACTGATGAATCACTGATAGATCACTGATAGATCACTAGTAGATTACTGATGGATCACTAATAGTTCACTAATATATCACTGATAGATCACTAGTAGATTACTGATGGATCACTAATAGATCACTGATAGATCACTAGTAGATTACTGATGGATCACTAATAGATCACTGATGCCAGTACGTCATCATGTGAATAATATGAAGTCAACAGTAAAGAAAACAGTAAAAATACTTTTTAAAACGACAAAAAAACTAATAAAACCAAACAAATCATTTAAAAACAGTTAAAAACAATTAAAATTTAAAACACTTAAAACTGAAAAAGTAACAAACTGAAACCAGAAAAGTTTTTCCTTTAACTTGTCCACAGGTTTGTTTTTTGAGACGACGGGTGTTTACTTCACCCGTCTGGGTGTTGTTAGATTAGCAGTTTTACTAGCATTAGCATCAACACACGACCTAGCCACTGACTCTGCCTCTACTTCCTTAGCGAGATGCTAACTGGCAGCTAGCCAGTGTGTCTGAACCCTGTGGGTACATGAACTGTGTAGTCCTGACAGGAAGTACTGCGGTACCGGTCGTGACCACAGACCAGACAGGTGGTGGCGCTGTTTCTTCTTCTGTGGATGAGGTGGAGTCGAAGCTACCGTGTCGTAACGCCGCCCCCTGCTGGTGGTTATTGGTTCTGCTCCACTTTGTCTCACACGTCTCTGTCTGTCTTCCTCAGCTCCAATCGCAGCCGGAACCGGTCCAAACTTCTCGTTGGCCGACCTGGACAGCTCGTCCTACTACAGCATGAGTCCAGGGGCCATGAGGAGGCCCCTACCCAGCACCTCCTCCTCCAGGTGAGGCCCCAGGGGCCCAATCAGGCTCCAGGTCAAACTCATTTTCACTGAGGGACACATCAGCGTAACGGCTGTCCTCAAAAGGACAGATGTAACTAATGAATGTAACTAAATGTAACTACAGTGGTACCTCTACTTAGGAATGTCTCTACTTACGAAATTTTCTACTTTCGAAATTTCTCAGCAGGAAAATATTGCCTTTAGTTACGAAAGAAATTTCGACTTACGAAAGATAAAAATACAGTATGGGCTGTTGCTCACAGCTCCCACAGGTTCCTGAAGGCAACATTCTCATAGCTGCTCTGCCATTGGCTATTACCTGGTATCATCCTGGCATCCCATTGGCTCAGAGGGACCTCTGTGTGGAGATAGATCGGTGTTTATGCAGGGTCCTCGTCATTCGGCCCTCGACCCATGAGGTGTTCTGATAGTTTTACGTAAATATTTTAACTTTTAGAGTATTCACTATGGACCCCAAGAAAGTGACGGAGAAAAGAGAAAAAAAAAAGACGAAGAAAAGAGTTTTTTTGTCCATAAAAACAAAGGAGATCATAGAAAAGCCTGAAAAAGGGATGCGTTTGGTTGATCTCTCCAAAGAATATGGCCGTAATGCATCTACAATCACCACGTTATTAAAACAAAAGGACGTTTAAGGAGTTTAAGGCATCGTGTGGGTGGTTGGAGAAGTTCAGAAGGAGGACTGGAATTCACTCTGTTGTTCATGGTGGGGCAAGAGGGCATGAACCAAAGAGGGCAAAAAACAATGAGGACAGCAGTTAAAAGGTAAATGACCGTCATTTTTATTCTTTACTCTATTCCTTGTTTTTAACGTTATACACAACTCTCATTTATTGTGTAACAATCTAATTGTAACATGTATTTGTTACATGTTTTGATGCATTTTTATGCTTTATAAAACATTTATGTCGGAATTTTTGTGGGCTTGGAACGGATTAGGGCATTTGCATGGAAAACACGTCTCTACTTAGGAAATTTTCTACTTACGTAATTTCTTCCGGAACCAATTAATTTTGTAAGTAGAGGTACCACTGTACTCCTTAACGTTAAATAACTGAATTCATTACCTATTCAAATTACAAACATTACAGTTTCAATGTAAAATGGGCTTAAATACTGCATTGTGGGAAATGTAGTTTTAGTCAAAGCATATTTTTGACCTATTTATTTTTAGACACTCTGGCAGGCCACATTAAATCATGTGGAGGGCCACATTTGGCCCCCGGGCCTAGAGTTTGATCCATGTGATGTACAGAATCAGTGTTTGTTTATTGTTGTTATATTCTGTGTGTGTGTGTGTGTGTGTGTGTGTGTGTGTGTGTGTGTGTGTGTGTGTGTGTGTGTGTGTGTGTGTGTGTGTGTGTGTGTGTGTGTGTGTGTGTGTGTGTGTGTGTGTGTGTGTGTGTGTGTGTGTGTGTGTGCAGCTCTGCCAAGAGGATAAAGTGCATGGAGGAGGACGTGGACAGTCCTGGGGAGGAGTCCTACTACCCCAGCCAGGGCCGCTCCCCCGGCAGCGGCAGCCAGACCAGCAGCTGGCACGACGTGGAGCCAGGTAGGACCGCCCACCAGCCCCGCCTTCCACTAACAAGCCCCGCCCTCCTTAGCACCAGCTTAACACCTCCCCCCACTCCTCCTCCTCCTCCATACACACACACCTCATACACATCCCAACTTTAACCGATGTCATGTAACACTGAAGGTGGTGCTCACAGCAGGGAGAGAGAGAGAGAGAGTGTGTGTGTGTGTGTGTGTGTGTGTGTGTGTGTGTGTGTGTGTGTGTGTGTGTGTGTGTGTGTGTGTGTGTGTGTGTGTGTTTGTGTGTGTGTTTGTGTGTCCTCTCTCTCTCCATCAGGATATTCATGCTGCTTTTCTTTTTTCTTTCCTCCTTTGCTTTCTTTTCCTCCTTTCCTCCGTCTTGCGTTGGATAGCTGGATATAAGCTACGTGGCTCGCTAGCTAGCTCGTTCATCTCCCGACAAGGTAAAGACCGCGACCACGCCCCTTTTTTTCTGTGTCTGTGACTCCTCCCCCCTCCTCCTTCTCCTCCTCTTCCTCCTCCTCACCTCCACCTGGGGGGAGGACGCCCGGATGGTTTCTGTCATTTGGTGTCTGTGTCTGGGTTAGTCCAATGGACTCCTCCCCCTCACCAGTCATGGGCTCCGCCCCCCTCTGTCCTCGCCTGTACTCGGCTCCTCCCCCCTCTGTCCTCACATGTATTCGGCTCCTCCCCCTTCCTCCTCTGGTGTCTCTTCCTGTTTTGTTTTTTTTTGTGTGTGTCGCCTCGAGGTGTCCACAGGTGCAGCAACTGTCGCCCCGCCCATCCCACTGCACCCTGACCCCGCCCACCTGGCAGCATGCTAATGACATCGTTGTGACTGTTTGCTTATTGGTTGATATTTGGGAGGTTATGGTTCTGATGGCTAGAGTGTGTGTGTGTGTGTGTGTGTGTGTGTGTGTGTGTGTGTGTGTGTGTGTGTGTGTGTGTGTGTGTGTGTGTGTGTGTGTGTGTGTGTGTGTGAGAAAGAAAAAAGAGATGGCGTGAAGGAGGAAAAGATGAAGGTAGATAGACTCTATCCCACCTGACAAAATCTATTCAGCTTTTTACACACAAACACACACACACACACACACACACACACACACACACACACACCCCTCTCCTCCCTTACTTCTGTTGGTCGCTCTAAGCCCCGCCCTTTCAGGTTAATCTGATAATATTTCTAACATAGTAAACATTTTTAATCACTTTAATCACATTTGAATCAATAACAAAGTATTAATTAATTAATTATCAATAAATTATTATTCAGTTTCATGTCTGCTTGAAAGAAATTTCAATTTCCTTAAAATATATTTTTTCTTATTTCTATATATTTATATATATATATACATATACATATATATATATATGATATATTTTAATTCTGTCAAACATTATTTAAAATGATTTTGTATTTACTACTAACTGTACTGTATTTACTATTGTTCAAAAAATAATAATTTTATTTAAATTTTGCTATTCTGCCGTTTTTAAAATGTTTATGCAAATTAGATTAAAATAATATTCTATATTGATTTCCTAAAAATTTCTTTAAATGAATTTAATGTTAAATTTCCTTTGTTGATGGAAACTGTTTTTGAATTGATTTACAATATATTTAAATTAATGAATGTTATTTCGTTTCTATCGTTTGTAATTGCTTATAATATACAGTAAGTTTTAAAATGTAATTCCTGTATAACAAATTCTGTAAATCTTATAATTATCATAATATATTTATGACACTCTAATGATTTGATTCATTTTTTTGACATTTTATATTTAAAATTAGCTTAAATAATTACTTCTAATGAAACTAAAAGATTTTCTTCAAATTATGTATTTATTTATTTTATCATTTGGATTTTTAGCTACTTCCAATAGGTTAAATTTTAGATAAATTAAGCAAATAAAGTTTGAGTTACTTAAGGAACAAAATGTATTATTATCATTATTATTATCATCATTGTTATTATTACTGTTATTATTATCATTATTACTATTATCATTATTATCATTATTATCATTATTATTATTATTATTATTATTATGTTAGTTTACCTCCTGCATCAACCCCCCCCCCCTGTACACATCCCGCACACCCTCAACCCCCCGCCTCCCCCCTCCCAGCCCCTCCCCACCCGTGGAGGTGCACTAACTTGCTCACTAGCGGTGTGACCCGTCTGGCGCTGACCCGCTCCTCATCCTCCTCATCAGGGACGCCGTCTCCCGCCGGCGCTCTGAGGAAGCCTTCGCCCGGCGCCGCCTCCTCCTCCTCCTCTTCTTCCTCCTCCCCCCGAACGGCTTTCACACACCATCACCGGCCCGTCATTACGGGGCCTCGAGGTGAGGTCCGCAACGAGCCCCCCCCCCCCCCCAAAACCAGCCTCCCCCCTCCTCGCCTCCCTCACCCCCCCTCCCTCCCCCCGTCGGTTTTCTCAGGAGGAGGCGCAGATTAAGAGGAGTGTTTCCACCCGTACACACACACCTGTAGGCTTCAGGCAGGGATGTGTGTGTGTGTGTTTATGTGTGTGTGTGTGTGTGTGTGTGTGTGTGTGTGTGTGTGTGTGTGTGTGTGTGTGTGTGTGTGTGCATCCTCTACGTCTCCCCCCCCATCTCTCTCGTTCCTCCTTTTCACTTCTTTATCACCTGATTGATCAAATTATCCTTCAACACGCACGTGTGTGTGTGTGTGTGTGTGTGTGTGTGTGTGTGTGTGTGTGTGTGTGTGTGTGTGTGTGTGTGTGTGTGTGTGTTCTCTTCATCCTCAAACCAAAATTGTTTCTAAATTGTGGAAATTTTCAGCAGCGAAATCCTGGAATTTCTCCAGACGTTGCCGTGACGAAAGGGGGGCGTGTCCTCACACACCTCCAGGGTTAAAGGAGGCGTGGTCTTCCAAATATCAGGTCTGTTTCAACCTGACCAATCAGGTGCATGGGTGGGGCGGGTCCAAAGCAGAACCCTTTGAGCCAATTCTGGGATGTCTGACGGACTTGAACGCATCCTGTGGGCGGAGCCCGAGACCCTGGCAGACCAAATCGGGCCTATCAGAACCCGGATCTGGGGTCTTCGGGGTCCAGACTTGCGCCTCCAGACATTGTGGGCGGGTCTGGTTCTGGCCCCGCCCCTCAACTTTGCTTTGAATTCATCCCTGAAATCTGCGGGAGGAAAATCCTCCTCGTGTCGGAGCCGATTAGACGATCTGCAGCCGCCAGTAATCTGCTGAGCTGGACCTCCTCCAGAGGAGTCCTCCTCCACCTCTTCCTCCTCCTCATCCTCCTCCTCCTCCTCATCCTCCTCCTCCTCTTCCTCTTCTTTTTCTTCTTCTTAATCAACCTTTCAACCCTTTTCAACCTCCTGAAGTCTGGCCTCCGTCCTTCATCTGTGCCATGAGTTCCCTCCTCATCCTCCTGACGGCACCTCCTTCAAAGAAATTCAGAGGAGGAGGAGGAGGAAGAGGAGGAGGAGGAGGGGGAGGAAGAGGAGGAGGAGGGGGAGGAAGAGGAGGAGGCGATGAAGCGAGGCAATTTGCAAAGTGGAACTAATCCCAGCTCTTTCTGCTGTGTTCGACATGCAGGCCGCCGGTCCTCCATACCACACACACACACACACACACACACACACACACACACACACACACACACACACACACACACACACACACACACACACACACACACACACACATTGTGTTGCATTGTTAGAGGAAGACTCCCCCTGTTCGGAGGATCAATATCCCTCCTCTACATTCCAAACAGAGAGCGTTCCGTTCTGACGGCAGGCGGTTTCCGCGTCTGATCGTTGCCGTAGCGACAGCAGCGTCCTCCACAGGACGCCGGGAGAACTGCGGGACTCGGTACGAACAGTTGAGGTTAGAGAGGAGGAGGAGGTGACGGGTCATTGAACGCATCGCCACGCCTACAGACGCTTGATGCTCAGGGTTTCTCCTGATTGGCCCACGCTGCCCCCAGTGGTTCCCGGTGGAACTGCCCCCTCCGGTCCCGGGACGTCCCGACAGAGGAGGGGCTTCCACATGTGGGAGGAGTTAGACATGAACGATGTCACTGATGGGTCAAAGGTCGGTCTCCTCCACCAATGAGAGGTGTAGATTGATGATTTTGGGGGGAGGAGCTAAACTCCAGCGAGTTCTCTGACCCGCTTCCACTTCCTGCGTCCCACGGCGACCGTGTTGACGTGGTCGCTAGGCAACGGTCAGAGAGACGGCGGAGGAGAGCAGCTGTTAAATAAATATTATTAGAGAGTTGTTTATAATGAAAAGTATCATAACGTGTGTGTGTGTGTGTGTGTGTGTGTGTGTGTGTGTGTGTGTGTGTGTGTGTGTGTGTGTGTGTGTGTGAGACAGAGTTTTACTGTAATCATTGGATGGATTTCTCTTCCCTCTCTCACACACATCGGGTCATTTTGTGTGTGTGTGTGTGTGTGTGTGTGTGTGTGTGTGTTGTCAGAGTGATAAATCACAGCAGACTTTAAGTGAATTAGTGCAGCAGCTTTAACTCTGCATCCATCCTTCTCTCTCTTCATCTGTCTCCTCTGAAGTCTCTCTACCTCCGTCTGCTCTGTCCATCCTCCCTCTCTCTCTCTATTCATCACCGTCCTTAACGAGACCTCGTTCACTAACGAGCAATCACTGAATATTAGACCAATTAGAGCCCTAACGAGAGGGGAGAGGAGGGGTGAGGAGAGGAGGGGAGGGGAGGAGGGAATCATCACCAACAGGGAAGAAGGGATGAAAGAAGAGCAAACGTCAGAGCGGAAGAGGAAAAGAGGTGAAAGGAGAAAGAGGAGGAGAGGGGAGAGGAAGGAAAGGAAGGACAGGAAGTAAGGAAACAGGTTGAAGGAGAGGAGGCGTGGCCCTCCTCTGACCTCCACAAAGTGGGTGTGGCTGACTGCTGGTTGTGGGCGGAGCCTTGCGGTGCTGTGTGTCCATCACCATCAGTTTGCATGTGAAGCCCCGCCCCTCTAATCCACTAAGCCCCTCCCCTGTCACCTGTCGCCCCTCCGTCTGCTTGCTCTCAGTAACTCTCTCTGTACCTGTCTCCCCCTCCTCCCCCCCGCCCTCCCCCCCAGCGAGCCCCCACGCCCCCCCCTCCAGCCTCCACTTCTCGTCCTCCCCCATCCTGCAGCAGCCCGCCTCCTACTTCTCCCACCCCGCCATCAGGTACCACCCCCAGGAGACGCTCAAGGAGTTCGTCCAGCTGGTCTGTCCTGACTCCGCCCAGCAGGCCGGACAGGTGGGCTTCCTCAACGTAAGCACACACACACACACACACACACACACACAGGGACACACACACAGGGACACACACACAGGGACACACACACACAGGGACACACACACACACACACAGGGACACACACACACGAGAGGTAGGATCGGTATCTGTTAGCAGGAGCTGAAAACACTGCAGTGAGATAGTTGATATATCTGCGTCTAGACACTGAATCAATACACACACACACACACACACACACACACACACACACACAGAATGGAAGTGTTGATGTTAGCTGACGGCGTCCCAGCAGAGTCACTTTGAATGGTACGGTCAGGGTAACGTTAGGTGTGTGTGTGTGTGTGTGTGTGTGTGTGTGTGTGTGTGTGTGTGTGTGTGTGTGTGTGTGTGTGTGTGTGTGTGTGTGTGTGTACCAGAACAGGATTGGTTAGGCACCAGTGGAGGGCAAATAACACCACAATCGCTTCAGCCACCAAGTTGTCTGTTGTTGTCATGACAACAGTTTGTTTTGAT
>NC_090782.1:23905000-23945000 GCF_040054535.1 Antennarius striatus | reverse complement strand
GCGTCGACCGCCCCCTCCAGCTCCTTCCCCCTTCATCTGAGTGGTTAGTGTGTGTGACCATGTGTGACCTGATTGGCTGACTAACATGCCCTTCCTGTCTCCCTCCTCAGTGGTACCTGGGATAAGGACTCCAGAAGCCCCGCCCCCTCCGCCCACCTGTGCGACGGACCGCTGCAGACTCCTCCCACCTCCCCACCTTCGATGCCAGCTGCGACAGACTTCTGTCTCGCCCCGTCCCTCCAAACCCCGCCCCCTTTGCGCCTGACTCCGCCCCCACCAGCGCCACACTCGGACTCAGCAGCATCAGCATGGCTACAGCGGATCAAGCTCCGCCCATCCCTGGTGGGACACGCCCACTAAACTCTACACCATAGACCTGTAGACACACTTTGATGTCTACACTTAGTGCCAGAGGGCCCCCACCTACCCCCCTAATGAAACCCAAGCAGGCAGACGGGTCCTGGGGGGTCAAACCACAAGACTGACCCACGTGGAGAAACTACATATGCACTCCTGCTCCCATCAGCCCCCTCTGGTGGCTTGGGGTGGGGTTTACTTGATGGGACAGGATGGATGTGCACCCCCCCTTCCTGCCTCTCCCTCTCCCCAACTCCTCCCCCACCTCCCGGGACGGATGGGGTGGGGGGGGTGGGGGCGTCTTTCCAAGGACATGGACCAGTGCTTAACGGAAAGACCTGATGGGTAGGCGGGGCGACGAACTACGCTTGGAGGGGTGAAGCCTGTGATGGGAGGGGCCAGGTAGAGGCGGGGCCACGAGGTTTGCGTGTTGATTGGTGGTGGTGGGGGGGGGCTTTGGCTTCAGGGCTCATTGATTTTTCTCTCTTTAAGACTTCATTTCAGACGCTCCCCTCCTCTTCCTCCCCGATCCATCCACCAGTCTGGGTGAAGCTAGCCAGCTAGCGCGCTAAAGGTGGACAGGAAGCGCCAGCGTCCTTAAAAAATGGGCGGGCAATCGGGTAGAGACGGGGATTTTACCAGTGGAATATTGATAATGAGGAAAGTGCAATTTTGTTGGCTAGCTGTTGGGTAGTTAGATCGTTAGCTCGTTGGAAT
Source organism: Antennarius striatus (assembly GCF_040054535.1). NCBI lineage: Eukaryota > Metazoa > Chordata > Actinopteri > Lophiiformes > Antennariidae > Antennarius > Antennarius striatus. Next base: position 23,943,926 of record NC_090782.1, on the reverse strand, counting down.
TAGCTGTTGGAAAGTGTATCAGAGATATATTTTTCTTCCTAGTCCGCTTCCACCTCTAGGACTCTAAAATAGTGGGGTACAAAAGACGAGAACAGCATCGAACGAGAACCCCACGGCCTTGTGGGAAATAACGCGAGCTGTATTCACATCTAATGTTTATTGTTGTTTGTTCATCTTGTAAAGATGTTTAGCATGTTAGGACGAGAATTCCCTTTAAGAAATATCATTTTTAACAATCACCTTTTTTTGCAGCTTAGGTCTGATTTTTTTTTTGTTTAAAAAAAAAACAAAACAAAAGTTTTTTTAAAAAAAACAAAAACGGATTAACTTATTTTAATGAGCACATCGTTTTACTTTTAAAAAAAAGAAAGAAAAGAAGTTATTTCTCAACCAGGGGAAAATCAGGAGAGCTAGCAATCATATTAGCAATTCTGGTTTCCTGTTAGCGAGATAATCTAAACCGGCGATGCCCCGGCAACGGGTTGCCCCGGGTGACTGGCTGGGCTTCCTAGAGGTCCTGTCCAATCAGAAGCACTTATTCCTGCAGTTGGCCAATGGGCCGTGAGTGAAATCAGGGGGTGTGGTCTAGTGTTAAAGAGACAGAGCAGAGGGTAACTCTGGAACGCTTCTCATGCAACTTCATTTATTGAACTTTTGTTTTCCTTTCCTATACTATATATATAAATATATAAACACACACACACACACACACACTCGTATGGCCATCCAGTGTCGGTCAAAAGTGAATTTTAAGTGAAAAAGTGTGAAAAAAAGAACAAAAAAAATCTGCATGTTTTAGTGTTAGTGACAAATTTTTCCATAGATGATGTAGTTAGTGAGATGAAGACACTCTATCGTAAACCCAGGCCGTCTGTTCGTTTGGCCCGTCGAGGCTTTTTTTCTATCGCTCTCACAAACAACCAGCTCTCTTCGCTCCTCCTCATCTTCCCTCGTTACTTCGGCTTCCTTTCCTTTCCCTGATGTTCGACCGTCCTCCTTTTAAACTTGCATGAAAACTCTTCTTCCTCGTCGATGTGCCTTGAGCTACGATCCGGTCCTGACAATTTGATCCCGTGTGGAGTTTCTGGCTTCATGGTTTTCTTTCTTTACTTCCTTCAAATTCCCTTTTTTTTTTGCTTTTTTGTCGGTAACCAGGGGAAAATGCCCGTCGAGGCGTTGAAGCGTTGTGCTACATGCTAACAGACGGTAACACGGTGAAGTCACGCAAAGTGAAGATGACGTTTATCTGTGAAAACGAACGAGCTAGCGGGATGCCGTCGGCCGAGGCACCTGTTAGCCATGTTGTTCAGGGTACGGGATGAAGTTAGCTAGCATCCTAGTTTGGCCGCTAATGCTATTTTGAGTTGGAAAAGTGTTTCTAGACACATCCTTCAAGTCTCTGATCTGGTTTTAGAGAAGATTCCACACAAAGTCAACGCTAAGCTGAAGTAGACTAGCGTGAATTTACGTCAACAGAAACCAAACGAGTTTAAATTCAAGATAGCCGTTGCGTTTCTAAGACAGTTAAGTTAGCTAGCTGTTGCTAACCACATCAGAAACAGCTTGGATACGAAGGCGGTTCAGTTTATCCCGAAGATTTTGAAGATTTTGTTAGCTACGCTAACTAAACAGTGTTTACTTCAAGCTAGGTAACAGTTTAGGAAGTAATTTGATTAATTACCAAACTGACGTTCGGACAAAACCTACGATGATCTTGTCCTCCGTCGATGACATCATTATGGTGCTGATTGGCCAAAAGGCTTCATAGGACTTCAAACACAAACATTAGCATCTACAAGCAAATATTGTTTTTGAACACTTTAGACATCGAAGAAATTGGAATTCGACCAAAAATTTGGTAATTTTTTTGTCTTAGAAGTTGAACAAAATTTGGGAGTCGAACGCGAAACTTTTTCTCGCCGCCAAGCTCAATAAAAGCGAGAAAAGTTGAGAGAAAACGTGACGGTAATGTGGTTTTTATTTTAGTTTACTGTATTCAATAATTTTGCTCTTAATTTGCGTTCCATTGGCTACGGTATGAGTTACGGTACCGTAAACTTCTGTCCAAAAGACAACGGTAACTCGTACCTTAGGCTAACCTGATTACGTCAGGGTTTTTTTCTTTCTTTTTTTCTCATGTTTGCTCCTTTCTTTTACATTTCTTTGATATGTTTCATTACTATACAATTTCGTATATAATGACATTATGAAATAACATTATGTTGAAAAAAGGTAGTTTTCTAGCGTCTTGGAACAGATTTAGACCATTTACATTATTTGTAATTGGAAAAATGTATTTGGAATTCGAACAAATCGCTATTGGAACAGCCTTCAGGAACGAATTTTTGTCGGAAACCGAGGTTTGCCTGTACTCCCAGCTTCACGTTGACTTGGTCTGCAATCGTATGGCTTGAAGCAACCGCGAGCTAACAGCTACATGTTTACGCCAACTCTTCTGCGGTAAACAAAGTGAGGTCATGTTTTTTTTGAAGACGTTTAAAGACGTTCTCATTTCACTAAATCACGTGAAGCCAGATCTTGTTGAGAGTGGATGAAGCTAATCAATGCTAACTAGCTGGAGGATTAGTGAAGCTAACTTTTTTTTTTTTTTTTTACCTCCTCGTCCATCCTTTTGCGACTGGATGGTTTTTACTTGCTTTTCCAGTCTCCCTGTTTCCTTGTCATCCGTCTGTTTTTATTTCCACCAACGAAGAACGAGGAGATAAAATATGCAAATATCTGCTTGCACTCACGTCTTTTTGTCTTACGTCGTTTGACTTGTTTTTCTTTTACGTTCTACCAAAGTTGGCATGCTAGCGACTGGCGCCGCGGTCAGTCCCTAAAAACCGACGAAAGCGACGCTCCAGCCAAGCTGAGCCTCCGTCGCTCGCAGAGCTCCACTTCCTACTTCCTGTTTTGATAACCTAGCAAGACAGCCGCCGTAGATTCGGGTTTTCCTCTTGCTAAACGTCACGAGCGAGCCTTAAACGAGTCCATTTCTCCTTCGTGAATGACTTGTTTACCCGTGACGCTGGCGGCGGCGGCGGCGGCGGTGGGTTGAGCTTCCTCTTGGCGTTCGTTTGGTTCTCGCCGATCCTTTAGCCGCGAGTCGGGCATTAATAATCTGCACTAAATACGAAATAAAAGAATCGTTGGGGGAAAAAAGTATTACGTTTAAAAACGCAGCTTCCAGGGCTTCAAAAGAGCGAAGGGAATTTTAAAAAAAAAAACATTGCACGGACATTTTTTTCTAAAAAAAAAAGTGTCACAAAATCCTCGTGAAAACAGCCGAGCTAATCAGCGACTTTCGGCTGCGTGTAAGATAACGACACAATTGCACCCTTTTTAAAGAAAGAAAAAACGAAAAAGAATATAAAAGCAATAGTTTTGGGCAGTGTGTGTTTCGTTCTTGTTGTTGTGTGTGTCCTTTAGTTTCCGGTACAGCAGCGAAGAGACGTGGCGGCGGCGGCGAAGAGCTAGCTCTTAGCGGACGGGTGGGCGGGGCAGCGGGGCCGGTCGGCCGGCCGCCTGCAGGACTTGTTTGTATGTTGTATAGTTTTATTAATTACACTGATTTTAAATCTGCCCTATTTTATAATGCAGGACTTTTGTAACATTGATTAAATGAGGAAAAACTAGTGTTGTGAATTTTCTGATTGTTTGTATCGAGGCCACATTTTAGAACTGGTTTTGTTCTGTTTTGCGGAAACCGGATCAAGGTTGAAAACTTCCCCCCGGTTCCTTGTTGTTGTTGTTATTTTTTCTTTTTTTTTTTCTTTTCTTTTCCTCTCTTTGTTGTTTCCGTTTTTGTATTTAAGGACACTTCCTGTTTGATGGTGAAGCGTATTCCCGTACTTGAGAAGTGCGGCGCCGGCCGTGGCGATCAGACCATTGTAAATGGATGTTACCGTATGCTGTATGTTCTGAAGGTTCTTTGTTGCATCAGTGTTGATGAAGATAAATCTAGATCATTGTGAGGAAAAGCTTTTTTTTTTTTTTTTTTTTTTTTTTTTAAATGCTTTTAAAGTTTAGTTCTTAGGCCGCAGACGACGACGACTTTAGCCGCCAAAGGATGCCCAACTGTTACCGCATCTCGGCATCTTCTTTTTGTGTTCACCATTCCATGCAGGAAAATAAACAGCTTGATTATGCAACATGATTCTTTTTCTTTTCCATCTGTTTTCTTTCTTCACTGGCTCACCAGATCACCTCCTCGTCCTCCTCCTCCTCCTCCTCCTCTTCCTCCTCTGATCTGCGTCCATCCAAGCTTCATCACAGCATCGCTTTTCACGCCAGCAGCTCATCCAGGAGGGATGACGGACGCTTCCAGTGGGATCGCACCTCCTGCTCATCTCCAGCAGGGGGCGCTTGATCCGGACGTTAGGATGTCCCACTCGTGGTTTCCAGGTGACGCCGTGTTGTTTGTGACGTCATTGCCAGCCAGAATCCCATCTGATTGGTTGAAGCTCCTCCTACAGCTGGATCTGGGTCCGGTTCTTACCTGTAGGGGGGCGGCGTCCCGACTCCACCTTGAGGTTCCGGTCCGGAAAGATGAGCAGGGGTTCAGATCCCGCTGAAAACGAGGGAGGGTGTGCAGGACGGATGCTACGCCACCATGCTAACCCCCACCAGCAGGGATTTGACCCTCCAACCGAAACCTGCAGCCCCCCCCCCAAAAGTCAGAACTTATCCCCATCTGGGACAGGAGCCAAAGACTGTCTCCCCTCACTTCACCTCCTCCCCCCATCAGGACTAGATTTCTGGAGGACACGCTACCAGAACCAGGAAATGCTCCAGCAGCCCCCCCCCACCCCCCCAATGGGAATGGAGACGTTTCTCCCGCTGTCGATACGGCAGCAGGGGGAGGACATCCGTCAGCGTGTCGCCACGTCGCCGCCCGGGTTTGGAAACGAGTATAAACGACATCGCTTTAGCGAGATGACGGAAAATCAGTGTGGGTGGGGAGGGTGTGGGGGGGGGCGGGGCAGGTAGCGCCACTCAGCTGTAATGAATGATAGCATCATTGCTCCTTTGCTAATGTTTTTATTTATCCTGAGCCATCACACGGTGCTAAGCGCTAACTGGAGCCGCGCTAACCGGAGCCGTGCTAACTGGAGGGACGGCGGGGACGACCATCGGGCGTCCCGCCGACGCGGCGAAGCGCTGCAGTCTGATCTGCATGAGAACTATGCACTGACTAGAACACACACACGCACATACACATGCGTGTGCTCGTGCACGCGCTCGTGCACGCGTGTCGCACGTGGACCTACTACTTGGGGGAAGCGTTCGGCCTCTGCCTTCTTTTGACGATCCAATCAGATCCCAGCTTTCGACGGGCCGGAGATGGAAAAACAAACCAGCATATCCTGACGTGATTCAAGTCGATTGATTGATTGATTGACTGATTGGTTGATTGATGACGCGAGCGTGACGACATGCAGTGCCTGTGATCCGATTCTAACCGACCACCAGTAGCCTTCGCTGTCCGATTATAACCACTGTAACTGCATGCTCCCCATAACGGCCTGTAACCATGACGACAGCAACGACAAAACACATCAGACGACCCAGATGTTTGGTCTCCTCTTCCTCACACCTCTCACCTTCATCCTACCCCCCCGACCCTAACAGTAACCCCGCCCACTCGTCGCCACGGCGACATCAGCGGACCATCACAGCCCTGTAGGTTTTCAATTTGACAATCTCCTCCTAACTTTTAACATCAGCAACTGCCCCCCTTCCCACCCCATTCTGCCCCCAACCCACCCACACCTGCCCCCCCTCCTCCCCCCTTTATCCATTGACCCATGTGGCTCTGGGTGAATCCCCTTCCTTCCCCCCGCCCCCCGGGCAGTTTCCTGCAGGAGTCTGAATCAATGGCCTCCTCTTTCTGCCGAGCTCAGCACTATCTGGACCGACCCCCCACTCCCACAATCCTCGCCCCCCTCCCTCCCTCCCTCCCTCGGCAGGACTTCAAACAAGCCGCCGCCCCCCAGGATGAGAAAGGTCTAGAAAGAGTTAGACAGCACCTGAGAGAGCCCCCACCCTCCCCCGTCGCGGGCCGGCTGGGGTCGATCTGCTGCCCCCCCCCCTCCATCAATGCGGTGTTTCTTGGACTCTTTCAAGCTGATCAACTTTATTGATGACGTGATTATTTGTAAGTTTGGTGACGGTCGAACCAAAGATGCTAACATTAGCATGAAAGTTCTGGTTCTGATTCCGGTGAACATCCCATAATGATGTCGTGTTTGGACCTTAAAGTGTGCAACAGGACTCACACTGGCTCCGCCTCTTACTGCGGTGTTTGTGTCAGACTCCTCCCCCCAGTCAGTCGCTCCAATCGTATATATTGTTATCCAGAATTGTTTAAAACATCCAGGAGGCTTCTTCAGTTCCTGCGGTGTCTGGTCTGGTCTAATCTAGTCTAGTCTAGTCTAGCCTGATCTAGTCTGGTCTAGTCTAGTCTAGCCTGGTCTAGCCTGGTCTGGTCTGGTCTGGTCTGGTCTGGTCTAATCTAGTCTGGTCTAGTCTAGTCTAGTCTGGTCTAGCCTGATCTAGTCTGGTCTAGCCTGGTCTAGTCTGGTCAACTCTAATCTAGTCTAGTCTGGTTTGGTTCAACAGCTTTAGTAAACCAATGACCTGGATAACAGAGAACCTACACAGACATTTATCGATAACTATCCTGCTCGAATCTGGTTGGCTGGAGGATTCTGACCCCGATATCGGTGATGCTGCCAAAAAGTGATGTCACAATCTGGTCACCATGAGCCATAACCAACAATCACTGCAAGAGAACCAAACAGAACTGAACTGAACAGATCCAATCGGAACGGAAACAATCAGAACAGAACCAATCAGAACAGAATTATCAGTCACCTCCAAGCAGCCTGGTTCTTGCTGGCGGTCCAAACCCGAGACAATCTGGAGGAAGGAGGGGTTCAGGTTCAACCCAGAGCTGCTGGACGGATTGTGTCCTCACGTATCCCATCATCCCCTACTGACTGAGTCACCACAGAGACCACCTCCTACACCCATCGGGTTCTGGTTCCCCCACCCGTCGGGTCCCCTTCCCCCAGAACGGACTGAAACCTTGTGCCTCGACAACTCTTACGGAACCACCTCCCCGGTTCTCCATCAGGTGTTTAGTTCACATCCCTCCCGAGTCCGACCCATCCTGTGTGTTCTGATGCTGTGAGTTCCTCTCTGTTGTGTTGTCATGCTGTTTTCCTGTTGTTGGGGCAGAACCAGAACCGGTCCGACCTGGTCGACCCATTACTGACTCCATGTCCACACACTCACTTTACTGGAAGCAAGATGTGCATTTCCTATGCAAGAAAAATAAAGACGCTAATGCTCTATCGACCGGCGTGTGTGTGTGTCAATGTATTCACGTGTGTGTGTGTGTGTCTGTCTGTAGGAAGTTGTCGCTAACACTGATGTCAGCTAAATATCTTTAAAAGTTTTCAACCGGCTGAAGTCGGATAGGATTTTTTAAATGATTTTCAAAGATTCATTTACACCGAGGGAACAAGAGACGCCTCATCCAACAGGACCAGAACCAGACCTGTACAGGTGTTATAGAGCCTGTCCAATGAGGAGAAAGATTCTGGTCTCTACAGAACAACTCAGAGACCGGCCTCCCCCACCCAGAAATACCAAATCTGGTTCAGTACCAGGTGTAGTTTAGGTACCAGGTGTAGTTTAGTACCATGTATTTAGGTACCAGGTGTAGTTTAGTACCAGGTGTAGTTTAGTACCAGGTGTAGTTTAGTACCAGGTGTAGTTTAGTACCAGGTGTAGTTTAGTACCAGGTGTAGTTTAGTACCATGTATTTAGGTACCAGGTGTAGTTTAGTACCAGGTGTAGTTTAGTACCAGGTGTAGTTTAGTACCAGGTGTAGTTTAGTACCAGGTGTAGTTTGGTACCAGGTGTAGTTTAGTACCAGGTGTAGTTTCGGTGCTCTTCACTGGTTACTCTCTGGTGATGCTTTTGCTCTGACATCACATCTTCATCCACTTGTGTCAAACAGACTCCGCCCTCTTGGGTGTGACGTCACCTTCAGGGTCTTTGGGTTTTTCAGGACACGTTTTCACTCTAAACTGTGAAACAGGAAGTGAGCTCTGATTGGGTGAATTCACACGGAATCACCCAAAATCTCATTGTACTTTGTGTAGTGGCAGTAAAGGCTTTCTATTCTATTCTCGGTAGGAATATTTCATTTAAATACAGAAAGACAATCATAGACTGCAACATCCTGCGACATCCCTGAATTCAAAATTTTACCCTGACCTGCTTTCATAGGTCAAGGTCATTTAATAAAAGACCCATGAATGTAACTGGTGCATTCCATTTATTTGAGGTTTCAGAGATGTATACCTAAAATGGTATAAAAGTGAAAAATGTGACCTTGACATAGTTTTTCAAGGTCAACGTTGTGATCTAATTTTCATCCCGTTGCCTCCCTGAATGTAACGCCTTCTGTTTCCTCTTTCTATCTTATATGTGCAGAAATATCTCAGGATAGAAAATATCTCAGACCATAGATCAAAGCAGTAGCGGAGGAAGCGGTTGATGATGAATGAATGAATGAATGAATGAATGAATGAATGAATGAATGAATACAATCACATGATAGAGATACAATACAATGACACACACACACACACACCTCTGTCTCTGCATCTCTGCTTGATCGTCTTCTAACAGAAACACTCGTTTAATCTGGTTTGATTTGCTCCTGTCAGCAAAGTGTGTGTGTGTGTGTGTGTGTGTGTGTGTGTGTGTGTGTGTGTGTGTGTGTGTGTGTGTGTGTGTGTGTGTGTGTGTGTGTGTGATATTGATACCCCTAACAATCAAAGTTTTCTGGGATTTTCTCTGAGCTGAAGGAGAGAAAGTAGGCTGAGCTGTGGAAGAGGAAAAGGAAGTTGAAGAAGAGGAAGAGGAAAAGGAAGTTGAAGAAGAGGAAGAGGAAAAGGAAGTTGAAGAAGAGGAAGAGGAAAAGGAAGTTGAAGAAGAGGAAGAGGAAAAGGAAGAGGAGTTTGAGATGAAGGTGAATCTGGCGACTCCAAAAAGTTGTTTGAGTGTTTTTCTCCTCTGCTGCAGGAAGAATGTGGATGGATGGATATTCCTCCTCCTCCTCCTCCTCCTCCTCTTCCTCCTCTTCCTCCTCCTCCTCTTCCTCCTCCTACTGTATGTTGTGTTGTTGTCGGGTGAGGTCGGATCCTCCCCCCTGGTGCTGGGTGAGGTGGGGTGGGGTGGGGTGGGGGGGCTGCCTCACCCTCTCCTCTCAGATTTCAGGGAGGGAGTCGACCACAGAGGAGCGTGAATAATTCAGCCCACCACACACACACACACACACACACACACACACACACACACACACACACACACACACACACACACACACACACACTCAGGGTGACCTGATATACCCCCACAGCACCCGAGGTAAAGGTCAGGGGGTCGGAGTGAAGGCCCCGCCCCCTCAGTCTGCAGGCACAGAGGACCGTCTCTGGCTGTTTATTCGGTTTTTTGTGTTGCTAATAAAGTTGTTATTAAAGGAGCAACTGTTAGCGGTTAGCCACTTGCTAGGTAACTTTCAGTGTCACTTTATCAATTGATCATGCTTTTTTTATATTATCCATTCATCTATCGTCTGTTTTTCAGCCACTTTTCCCCCTTTGGGGTCACGGGGGTTGTTGGCTCCTATCCCAGCTGGCTACAGGTAAGAGGTGGGGTACACCCTAGATGAGACGCCAGCTTATCGCAGGGCCACAGAAGAGACAGTTTGTTGTCTTATTAGTTTAATTATTAAGTCTTAAATTTCAGCTGATAAAACTCACATAAACGAGCCGGACCCTGAACTCACCATCAGACGAGGTAGGTGACGTCTGTAAGCCCCGCCTCCAGGCACACCTGAGCTCACTTCCTGTTCCTGTGTGACAGGAAACAGGAAGAAACAGAAGAGAGGAACATGAGAGGAGCGGAGGAGTGCTGCCGATCAGCTTATTGATCAGGTAGGGTTTATTGATTGAAAGCAATTACGTCTGGGGCAGATGGGCCTCCGGTGATTGACCGGCTGAGCCAATCAGAACGCTCCTGAGTCACATGTCAGGAAGTTTGTCTTTTCCTTATCGGATAAAGTTTCTCCCGATCGCCTCACATTGAGTCGGGATGACACCACCTTAACTAAGGGCCACGGACACGCCCCCCCCCCCCCACCACCACCCTAATGAAAAACCAATTAGAGAGGAGGATTAAGGCGCTTCACGTCCGCACACAAATTAGCATTAATCAAAGAGTCGCTGTGGTGTGAGAGCGTTCCCCGCCGTGAATAGCGATGAGCTCCAGGCTCAGTGTGAAGTCGCATTAATTGATGCTGGTGTTTCCGATCGATACCACACCCACCGCCGGACGCAGCCAATGAGAGCAGGTTTCCAGCAGGTGTGTATTTTGTGTGTGTGTGTGTGTTGTTGATCAATAGAAGAGTTTTTGACGGCGATAATAAAATCCAGACTAGCAGGACACAACGGATCACACGCGTGTTCTCTGCGGTGTTTACCGATCGACGCGTGAACATTGATCAGCTGATCGATCACACCTGAGGAGAGACGCTGCCCACAAGCATTCAAATGGAATTAGCACAGTCTATGCTAATGCTAAACAACAAAACACGGGATCGCCGATACAAAAGAAAAGATTTTTTTTGTTTTTGTTTCAAAGTTTTGAAGGAAAAAAAAAAGACAATGAAAATTTAGACATTTTTTGTTAGCTGTTTTAGCTAATGCTAGCTGTTAGCTGATGAGTCGTGTAAAGAGACATGAGGTCAGCAGGTTTCCTGGACCCGCCCCTTTGAGTTGAGCGTTTGTTCAGTCATGTGATGAATATCTGTGGAGGTGAGACCAGAGACCATCGGGAGGAGTTTGATGATGAAGGGCTGATGATCCTCCTCTTCCTCCTCCTCTTCCTCCTCTTCCTCCTCCTCCTCCTCCTCCTCCTCCATCAAGGTTCCTCAAACAGACATCTGGTCAGGATGGATCGAAGCGTTTGATGTTTAAATATGATTTTATCTCCCTGAAGACCAGACATTTACTCTGACAGGTCAGGGGCTCCTCTTCCTCCTCCTCCTCCTCCTCCTCCTCCTCCTCTCTTATTACATCATGTCATCTCTCCTCTTGCCTCTCACTTCTTCCTCCTCTCTGCCCCGCCCCCATCCTGCCCCCCCAATCCTCTATTCCCTCCTCTGATTGGCTCAGCTTTCCAGTCTCATCCCTTAGGGGAGGAGCTTCAGGTCACACTCATCATGACGTCACCCCGTAAGAAAACATGATCTGTGAACACCTGTGTTAGCATGTGTTAGCACCGATAGCTGGCATTAATAGTAATTATCTTGTTAGATATCGTAGCTAACACCAGCTAACAGTACGGTAGCTAACGTGATCTCACATGAACCATGATGGAAGACTTAAGCTAGCATTAGCTAACACGGGCTATGGTAGCTAACACGAGCTATGGTAGCTAACGTTAGCTGCTTTAGCTGAGAGAAGTCAGTTTGAGCGTTAAAAGAGGCGGGGTCAGAGCAGGCCACACCTGCTGCACCTGTTTTCATTGGACAGGTGGATTCTGTGGGGACTAGTTTCCTCTGTGGATGAACACGCTTGGCAGTCAAGGGCTATTTTAACAACAAAAGTTGTGATGTGGTGGATTTTTTTGGAGACATTAGTTGAAAACACACATACACACAAATACACACACACACACACACACACACAGCTGAAGGTTTGTGGTGAAGCTGTTTTATCGCTGATTCTTCCGTCGCTCCGTTCCGACTGACACAACTGTAATTTCATGCCTTCTGTGCTCCTTATGTTGTGTGTGTGTGTGTGTGTGTGTGTGTGTGTGTGTGTGTGTGTGTGTGTGTGTGTGTGTGTGTGTGCGTTGTCATGTTTTGTCACATGACGCCACATGCTAAACCGTTTGGTTTCAACCAATCAGCATCCTCAGCTGAACGAGGAGCTGCACTTACTCTGGTGTCCACCAGGCGGCGCAGAGCACTGCACCAGGTATCAGCTGGTGCAAGAGGGTGGCCCGTGATTGGCTGCTGTGTCAGCGATGAGTTGAACTGGAGGTCCAGGTCCAGGTCCAGGTCCAGGTCCAGGTCCAGGTTGTGTTCATACTGAGGAGCTCTACATCTGTTTCTGGACCAGAACTGGTTCTGATCTGAGCCCAGAGGTGATGATGTAAACGCAGTCTGTTGATGAACCAGTTGTTTAATGATCTAAAACACAACAGGGTGTGTGTGTGGGGTGTGTGTGTGGGGGGGGGGGGGTTATATGTGTGTGTGTGTGGGGGGGGGGTTATATGTGTGTGTGGGGGGGGGGGTGTCTCATGGAGCGTAGTGCAGTATAATTGAATTTTGATGAAAAACACATGGCTGCCAACTCTAAACACACATACACACACACACACACACACACACACACACTCCTCCAGACTCACTTAACGTCTCTAAACACTCATCATGTCATCATAAGCCACGCCCCTAGAATCAGCTGATTGGTCGTTACTTGTCTGGTAATTCTGTTCTGGATCCTGATCAGAACCATCTGAGACCAGATCCAGATGATGACATCATCAGCTGGTGATGACATCACCAGTTCTAACCGGACTGGGAACAGGTGGACCAGTGTGATTGATGATGATGATTACGGTGAAATCAGAACTTGATCAGCTGAGGTGACCGACACAGAAAAACTTTATTTACAAAGACAAACGTTAAAAATAGAATAACATCAAATCATTTTAAATTAAACGGTCCAGCGTGTGAGGAAATCTGTCAGCAGGAGGAAGAGGAGCCAATCAGATGCCAGATGCACCTGTGAGGGCGTGTCCTGGTGGGCGGGCTCAGAGCGACAGGTGAGGCTTCCTGTAGGTCTGGTTGGTGATGGAGAGGCGGGTCAGCCGGGCGCCGTAATAATCCACAATGTAGTCGGATCCGTCCGCTGGACCCACAATCTGAGACAGGAGACAGTTGGTTAGCCCCGCCCCCATCACAGAACTAGCCAATCAAAGGACAGTGATGCTTTAATCCGATTGGATCCGATGCCCCCTCACCTGCATGGCGATCAGGATGAAATCGATCAGCGTTCCGATTCCACAGAATCCAACGGTGCAGAACTTCAGGAGCCCTAAGAGACAGAAGGACCGGAGTGAGAACAAGCCCCGCCCACAGCCAGCCAGCCACCAATCACTGAGAAGCAAGTTCAGTCAGGTGCTAACGTCATTAGCTCACGTGCTAAACTAGTCTCTTCTTCTTCAGGTGTTTTTTACTAGTCTTCCTCCTGTGGGCGGGGCTAACACAACTCATAAATAATCTCTCCTCCAAACGTTAAATGATTTTTTAATCAAAGTGGTTTCCGGGACAACCTGTGCCAAATCAGCCCAGGTGTCGGTCCTCCATCACTCACACGCACGCGCGCACACGCGCACACACACACACACACGCACACACACACTCTCTTTGTTTGGATGCAGATGCAGCCCGGTGTTCTGATAAGAACTCATCCTTGTTGTGTTAATCAGTACTATTGTTTGTGGTCAGTGACCAACGCTCGTATGGACTCCGCCCACTTCCTGCGGCTCCAGGAGGAAGTTGGATGGTTGGACGGATGATGTATGCTGCGGGACCCCCAACGTCCACTAGGGGGCTCCACAAATCAGATCAACGGTCAATAACAGCGTTTACTGATGGTGATTGGCTCACCGCCCGGCAGAGCCCCGCCTCCACGCTTCTGTCCTCTCAAACTTCAGCATCAGGGTAACCATGGAAACGGAATTTGTTTTAAAAATTTGCAGATATTTGCAGTCTAAAACGTGACTGATCGTCATGGCAACGTCCTCCCATCCTGGCGGGGTCTGTGTGGTATATATGTGTGTGTGTGTGTGTGTGTGAGTGTGTTACCTAGAGCGGGATATCCCAGGTAGAACCGGTCCGCCCCCAGCCAGCCCAGGAACAGAGAGAGAGCCACGGCCACCTTATAGGAATACCCACTCCTGACAGAAAGTAAACAACTGTTAGCGATCAATCAATCAATCAATCGATCGATCGATCAGAACGAGTCAGAATACTCACACGTTCCTACAAGGGATGGGTTTGCTGAAGCCCACCTCGTCGCCGCTGAACCGGAACTCCGTCCCGTTGGAGAGCCGACAGGTGATGTTTGGAGCCGGGAGACACTCCACTGACACACACACACACACACACACACACACACACACACACACACACACACACACACCTTCAGCAGTGGTTGGTACTAATCTAACGTCACGTGGTGTTCGCCGCCGCCGGCCTGACGCGACCAGGTGGTTCGTGACGTCATCACTCACCCCACGCCCTCATCTGGCTGCAGTTCTCGGGCTCCTGGGTGACGTCATCGATCCTGGGATCCTTGCAGAGATACGTGAGGAGAGTAAAGGAGCCCAAAACGGAATCGAACCGACGACCGCCGCCGCCACAGAGGAAGACAACCGGTCACGGTTCCGTTCCTCCGCGGGTGCTGACGTCATTTTAACAGTCGTAACACTTCCGGGTTGAAAAGAACGTGTCGATCTGACGGCGCACGTGACGCATGAGCGTAGATCGATATATCTATTACTGATTAGAACTGAACTCCAGACAACAACAAGGTTCGATACTCGGATCTGTTCTGACTGGAGCCACAAACGGTGAGCTAGCTGCTAGCTGCTAGCTGCTAGCTGCGGCTAACGCTAGCTCCCGTCCTCGCCCGTTAACCGGCGTCCGGTCGGTAAAGCCTCGTGAAAGGATATTGACCGAGCGTCAGGTTGCTGCAGCTCAACACGTCATCAGCCAGCGCGAGCCTCAGGTGGGACAGCAGGCTGTAGAGCGCGAGGCTCCACATCCCGGAGCGTAAACAAACCAGCAGACTCCGGGAGGGCGCCATGTCTGACGGTCACGTGACAGGACGATGCGTTCAGGGCTGTTCGGGGAAAATGTGGCTTCGTCGCAGCGAGAGACGATGAGAGAGAGTCGGATTTTACCTACGGAGTTTACTCTGATACATATAGTTTAAAACACGTAATGGATATGTAATAAAAATGCAATTTAAAGACTAGATTCAATCTATATCACGTTTTAGAAACACAATAAAATGTCAAAATGTCAAGTTTAGAATGAAAAAGCACCAAAATCTTGGTGAATACAGTACATGATATACGACGTGTAATGACGCGTGACAGCGGGTTTAGACGGTGAATGAATGAAATTATATTTAATAATGGGTAAGATAAAACTATTTAAAAAAATCTCCCTCCCTTAATAAACAAATCTCACTCTATCCCTTTCCCATATTTATTATATAATGTGTTTTCTACTATTTTGTTGTCTACTTTCAGTGATTTCTGTTAACGGATGTGAAAGTCGTTTCAGATGTAATTAGTATTTCCGACGGCTCTTAAAGGCAGCATTAAAGCGACACTGGTGCCGAAGTGGATCCAGTTCATGTGAGTTTTCCGTGACTTTTAAACTGGTTTAAACTGCGTGTTAACTCAGGAAAACTGACGGACCGGCAGCGACAACATCCGACTGTTTACCCGCGATGAATTCGGGGCTCAGGAGTTCTTAAAACCGCATTTATTTGGCTATCTTAGCATGCTAGCGGCTAGCCCCCAGAACGCAGCGCTACGCTGATGGAGGAGAAACTTTCCGGTTGGAGCTCCGGTAACGTTCATAAAATCACGGAGAAATGGACCTCCGTGTGGTTTCCGGTTTGTTAACGTGTGTTTGAACGAGTCTCGGTGGGTTTGAGGAGTTTTATTCCCTTTTTTTTTTCCAACTTTGATGCACCTGCTGCGGGTTGAACCCCCTGACATCGGGTCAGATTGAGCCGCTTTCACGGTCACGACTCGAACGAACTTTTGACGCTCGATCGATGGATTATCGATTAGTTTCTACAGCTGGTTTCGCCCCCTCCCCTCTCCAGGGCGTTGAGTTTCGCTTCCTGTTTTCTCAGGTGAGCTCACAGGTGAGCCCCCTCCCTCCTGTGTGTGATGCGGGGGTGGGGGAATGTGAGCCAGGTTGTTTTTCCACCTGTTTGTGCTGATAAAGCAGGTGAGAGTCCCGGTTTTCCTGTGGGTCAGTAAACACACCAGCAGCTGCTGAGCAAACAGCTGATAACGAGCCGCTCAGGCACCTGAACGCAACACGAGAAGCCTGATCTCAGACCAGCGCTGCGATTTTAGGAAGGTAGATGCGTTCAGGTGAACCAAGTGAACCGTTCACACACAGGTGAACCGTTCACACACAGGTGAACCGTTCACCCACAGGTGAACCGTTCACCCACAGGTGAACCGTTCACACACAGGTGAACCGTTCACCCACAGGTGAACCGTTCACCCACAGGTGAACCGTTCACCCACAGGTGAACCGTTCACGCACAGGTGAGCTTTTCAAGCACAGGTGGACTGTTCACACGTGGGTGGAATCAGTACAGAATGGACCAGAACCAGCTCCCTCAAACGTCTGTCAGATGCGGCGGTCCAGGAACGGGTTCTGTTTCCCGTTTTTTTATTGGACCAGGTGGTTCTGGATGGTCCAAAATCGTAGTTCTAATGGATCGGATCAGTTCCTCAGTTTAGATTCTGGTATCAGCGGATCATTTTGGTCCAGTTGTTCTGGAGCAATGAGACTCACACCGGTTCTCATGATGGAATCAGTTCCAGAGAACTTTAGCCATGGTTCTGACCCGAGGTGAACTTCTCTGTTCTGTGTCTCCTGTTCTAGAGCGACGGACCGACACCGACGGGCCACCATGTTTGAAAACGTCCCGGCAGGTAAATCCTCTCAGGTGAACCCTACACACGTCACGGATTGTTGATTCTTTGTCACCAGAACCTGCTTTGTCCGTCCTCAGCGGAGCAGCAGCAGGTTCTGGGAGCTCTGGAGCGGCTCCAGAACAAACTGGCCCAGAAGGAGGAGTGGACCCACAGCGCCACCATGGGGAACCTGAGGGAGACGCTGCAGAGTCCGCTGTTCAACCACATTCTGACCCTGCAGCACTCCATCAAGCAGCTCAAGCAGCAGGTGAGCAGCTGGTCTAGAACCAGAGATCCAGAAAACTAGAAATCTGAACCACATATCTAGAAAACTATAGAACAAGACCTAGATATCCAGATCCAGGGATCCTGAAACTAGAAAAACCAGAACCAGAGATCCTGAAAACTATGAAACGGACTCAGAGATTCAAAAAACTAGAGATCCAGAAACTAAAAAAACAAACAAACCCAGCTCTCTAGAAAATCTGGAACCAGATATCCAGATTCAGGGATACAGAACACTATAAACCAGAACCAGAAATCTAGAAACAAGAACCGGAGTGAAAGAAAACTCGAGAGCAGAACTAGAGGTCCAGAACCAAGGATCCAGAAAACTACAAGGCAGAACCTGCTCTCTGCTGGGCTGTTGGAGGCGGATTCTGGGACAGAACGTCAGAACCGGTGGGCGGGGTCAGGACTGACTAGACCGGGCTGTCCCCATATGATCCGACACGTAGCTCCGCCCAGGCGCTGACGGCCTATCAGGTGCGAGCGGCCCGGCGTGACCCGGCCCACTCCATCTGTATTCCCCTCCAGCCGGGCCGGTGCCGGGCTTCACGATAAACAACCTGCAGCCAAATTAAGATAATGGCCAGAACCGACCGCCTCATATTCTAAGTGCTGCGAAGGTCAGAGCGTCTGCAGAACCCGGGACTCCTCCCCTTTTTTACCCCCAGACCCCCCCACTCTGGATCTATCACGCATTAATATGTGGTGTCGGCGTGAGTAACGGCGTGTCCCCTGTGTTGATGGAGCGGCGTGGATCCGTTTCCACAGTGTGAGAGTAAAGGTCGTTCATACGGCACCTGAAGGGGGCGTGCCCATCCACCCCCCCACCCTCTGTCGGCCACGCCCTCCTCTTCCTCTCTTCTTCCTCTCAGGCGTGTTGATTTTTTTGTCCAATTTGTTTTAAACCGTCAACAGCTTCTTGCTCTTCCTCCTCTTCCTCCTCCTCAGCTCAGCTCTATGCCTCCTGAAGCTCGCAGTGACGTCAGTTTCTCCAAGAAGGGTCAGCTGATCATGAGCGCTGTCAATCCCGCCACCAGCTCGGCCCCGCCCACTCTGACCGCCTCCTCCTCCATCCTGACCAATGGCTCGTCTCCGCCCGTCCAGCAGACCCCGCCCTCGTCTGACCTCCAGCAGAAATGGATCCTGGATGCCGCCAAGGTGGGTGGAGCCACAGCTGGAACGCAGAAACACACCTGTAGCTCCGCCCCTCACATTGGTGCGTCCGCAGGGCCGTCCCACGGAGCGGGTCGAGCTGACCCGCCCCCTCGCCGGTGGGCTGGGCTTCAGCGTCGTCGGCCTCCATCCGACAGGAAGTAGCAGCCAGGGCGTGTTCGTCAAGCACATCCAGCCTGGAGGCATCGCCCACAGGTTAGCACACCGTTAGCACGTTGTTAGCATGATATCCCATCTTTTAGCTTAGCATCTTAAACAGCTCTGTTACTTTTACATCGTGGTGGTTCGTGATAAGCTAACACTGCTAACAGACGCACACGTCACCACAAAACCGTTCTGTACAACACGTTCATTTACGACACCGGAAACATTGTCAACACAACGTAACGTAAACATAGCAACAAACAAGTAAACAACAACACGACAACAATCATTTAGCATCCCTGTAGCTTATTTGTTGATATGCTCAGGCGGTACGGCTAGCCTGGACGTCACTTCTTGGAGTTTGCTGCTAGCTGCTGCTAGCCGCTATTAGCTGTTACTAGCTGCTACTATCTGCTGATAGCCGCTATTAGCTGCTACTAGCTGCTACTAGGCGCTAATAGCTGCTACGAGCTGCAACGAGCCGCTGCTATTAGCTGCTACTAGCTGCTATTAGCTTCTACTAGCTGCTACTAGCTGCTGCTAGCTGCTACTAGCCACCGTATTAATGTCTCACTTGTGAGTAGCATTTTTAGCACATTGCTAAAACAACACAGGCTTGTCCTTCTTGCTAAAACATAATTTGAAAAGGGGGCGGCACGGTGGCGCAGTGGTTAGCGCTGTCGCCTCACAACATGGCGGACCCGGGTCCGAGCCCCATTCTGTGCGGAGTTCGCATGCTCTCCCCGTGTCTGCGTGGGTTCTCACCGGGTTCTCCGGCTTCCTCCCGCCTCCAAAAGCATGCGCTTCAGGTTGATTGGCCGGTCCCAGATTGCCCGTAGGAGTGTGTGTGCATGTTTGTATGTCTTTGTGTGTGGCTCCGCGGTGCACTGGCGTCATACCCGGGGTGTCCCCCGCCTCACGCCCTATGCCAGTTGGGATAGGACAGTGAATTAAAACAAAAAAAGACATAAACAACAATCACTGCTATTTTAGCATTGAGCAGCCTCTCTGTAGCTTAGCATGTAGCTTCCCACCACAGAGGTGCGGACTTGGCTGCTAATGCTAGAGCAGCTACATCTGTGGTCTGTGGTCTCTGACTGGTGCGATGTCACGGCTGCAGGGACGGGCGTCTCCAGGAGCGGGACCAGATCCTGGTGATCAACAACATGGCGCTGGAGCCCGGGATCAGCCAGCAGCAGGCCCTGAGCCTCCTGCAGCAGCCCGGCGAGAGGGTGGAGCTAGTGGTGGCCAGGGACCGCCCGCCCAGCGCAGCGCCGCAACCCGCTGCCGCCATCAACACGGTGAGGAAGTCTACAGACGTGCGAACGATAGCGGCGTAGCTCTCCTGACGGGTAGGGGCGGAGCCTCTGCGAGGGGCGTGATCAATGGACGCCGATGACAGGAAGTGATGTCACAAAACAAATCCATGTGGTCCAGAACCGCTGACCCGTCTCTGAAGAGGGGGAACAATGGACGCCTGTCGGAGCCCGACGTCCCAGAACTGTGGATCGGGTCCCATTTTGGGGGGGGGTTGGATCACACTGCCCCTCTTGTTCCGTGACTCCCCTCCACCCCCCACCCTTGGATCTGGGTCGCATCCCGCATTCCAAGCCTCCCCGCTTTTGTTCGGTCCCGTCCCATTTCAAAACGAGGTCACCCCCCCCCTGTCTCCAGGGATCCACATCGCCGCTCGTATAAAATTCTGATTAAAAATCAAAAATGACCGTCAACGATTGAGTTCTGGTGGATCTGGATCCGGATCCTGATCCGGATCCAGATCCTCCCCTGCTTCTCGTACGTTATTCCATGCTAGCCGCTAACGCTGTGGCCTCTGGTTCCGCTCAGGTCCGATTAATCCTCAGCGCCTCCAGAGCAGCTGATAAGGGTTCTGGGTTCTGATCCCATTAACCCGCCGGCGGTAACGGATCCTCCCACCGCCGCCGCCGTTCTATCAGCTCGGGCCGTAATGAGAGCGGCGCCGGAAGCTTCTGGCGCTCGTCGATCAGCGCCGGTAATTACCTTCGAGGTCCACGGTAACGACCTTTCACCTCAGGACAAACGACCTCCAGGAGGCGCCGGCAGCGGCGGAAACGACCGCTGATTATGAATCGGTCGGGTCTGAACCGGTTTGAGCCGGTTCCCACCGTGTCTGAACGCGCGTCTCCTTTCAGGACCAGTGGGACCACGTGGAGGAGATCCAGCTGCTGAACGACGGCTCGGGTCTGGGCTTCGGCATCGTGGGCGGGAAGACGAGCGGCGTGGTCGTCCGGACGCTCGTCCCCAACAGCGTGGCCGACAAGGTGAGAAGCGGACGGTTCCGTTTGCGAGTCAGAACCGAAGTTGAATCATCCAATCAGGTTGCGTTTCTTACGTCTGTTTCTATGGTGACCGTCTCTCCCGCTCCACCTCCAACCAGGACGGCCGTCTCCGCACCGGCGACCACATCCTGCGGATTGGGGCCACGCCCACCAGCGGCCTCACCAGCGACCAGGTCGTCAAGGTGCTGCAGGGCTGCGGGAGTCACGTGACCATGCTGATCGCCAGGAGCCCCCGCGGGCAGAAGGCCCCGCCCCTGCCGCCGCCTCCTCCAGACTCCGCCCCCGTCTCCTCCTTACCCCCGCGACCGCCGGAAGTCCCCGCCCAACGCCGCCTCAGCAAGACGGTAAGTTTAAAACAAATGAAATATTCACAATCGGGACGACCCGGGACCGGATCAAACCGGAACCGGATCGATCCGGATCCGGTGAGTCCACTTCCGGGTGTGTTTGATTCCAGCCCAACCTGGAGGGCTACGAGATCCACGAGGTTCCGCTGGCGAAGAAGGACGGCCAGAGTCTGGGCATCTCCATCGTCGGACAGAACCCTCTGACGAGCCAAGGTAGGCGGGGCCAAAGAAGGCGGGGCCAACGGCGGCGCGCGCTCTCTCTCTCTCAACATATGTGTGTGTGTGTGTCTCTCGCCCCGCCCAGACGCCGTCGGCGTCTTCGTCAAACACGTGGTTCCCGGCAGCGCGGCGGACCAGAGCGGGAACATCCGCATCCACGACCGCCTCATCGCCGTAAGAGCTCCGCCCCCTAATATCTCAGGTGTCTCAGCACACTTCCTGTTTTGACTCCGCCCCCCCAACCCCCATCTTCTCCACAGCTGGACGGCGTCAGCCTCCACGGTCTGACCAATCAGGAGGTTCTGGAGGTGATGAAGAGGACGGGTCGGACCGTGGTTCTGTCGGTGGTCCGGAAGAAACCCCGGGCCCCGGAGCGATCGCTGGACAAAGGTGCGTTCGATTCGTCTCGCGGTCGCACGTGTAGACGACGACCTTGAAGCAGAGGTCGCCTGGCGCCGGGCTGCGATTGGCCGGTTCCGCTGTGACTTCCTGCTGCGTCCGGATGACAAATTTGTTTACAGTTTGCTGTAATTTCCAAAGCGCCGCTCCTTCGCCGGCGTTCGGGAGATAAATCCCGCCGCTCCAGGGTCATCACTCTGCCCCGCGCCGGCCGGCGGGGGCGGCAACGGCCGGCCCCCGGGGGCCCCCGCGCCGCTTATCTGCTCCAGACGTCTTTTTATTCCATTACACAGGAAGCAGGAGTGGACGCGGCGGCGCTCCGTTTCTGCTCCTCCTGTCCGGGTCGCTTTATCTCCCGGGGTGTGAAAAATAAGTGTCTCCTTTATGGATCGGCGGCGCCGGAATGTTGGAACGTGGTTCTTATCCCGACTTCTGCCCCCCCCCCCAGTGGAGAGGGAGTCGAGCCGGGTCTCGTCCAGGAGGTCACTGGAGGTCACGCCCCGCCAACCGGGGTCAGCCGGCGCCCCGCCCAGGATGGGAACGGCGTTCTTCGGCGCGGCGGAGCGAACACGAGGTGGGTTCTGATCCGATGTCCTCCCTCCTGCCTCAGAACCGACAGGTTTGGACCCGTCTGCCGATCCAAGCGGCGGCGCCGCCGTCGGCTCGTTTGTCCCTCGTTAGCTTGGCTAAGTGACCAAACGCCACCCTAACACTTAGCGCACGCTAACACATCGGGCCGACAGATGTAAAGCGTCCGGCCCGTCTCAGGAAGTTCTGTTTGTTCAGCCGAACGGCGCCGATGAATAGCTCAGAGGTTAGCGATGCTAATTTAATCAGAGGCTGCTGTTCCACCGCCGGGCCTGCTGGGAAAAAACCCGACGTGTGTGTGTGTGTGTGTGTGTGTGTGTGTGTGTGTGTGTGTGTGTGTGTGTGTGTGTGTGTTTGCAGATGCAGAGCTGAGGGCGAAGTGGGAGGCGGCTCTTGGACCCATGTATCAGGTTCTGGTGAGTCCAGTTTTTCATGCGGTTCTAATCGATCACAACGGATCAACAGAAGCTGCTTTCTGATCAGAACCAATCAGAATTGATCAGAACTGATTGTTCTGTTTGGTCAGGTGGTGAAGTTGGACCCGGTGATCGAAGACGATGAAGAGCTGCAGAAAGCATCAAAGGTGAGGAACCAGAACCCAACGGGGCCGAAACAGTCCAGGTTCACACAGTGAAACAGCCAATGGACTGTTGGTCATGTGACGTGATTGGTGGTGTGGGCGGGGCCTAAGCTTGAACCAGGACTTCACGCGTTTCCCCTTCCTGTCAGCTGCTCCCGATCCACACGCTGCGTCTGGGGGTGGAGCTGGACTCGTTCGACGGACACCACTACATCTCCTCCGTGGCCCCCGGGGGCCCCGCGGACAAACATGGCGTGTTGAGACCAGAGGACGAGCTCCTGGAGGTAAACGCTTCAATTTGACTCAAGGCAGGAGGCGGGTCCTTGTAGGAGGGGCAGAACGGTTTGGGTTTTTAACGCCTCCTCCGGCGTCTGCAGGTGAACGGCGTCCAGCTGTACGGGAAATCCCGCCGGGAGGCGGTGTCCTTCCTGAAGGAGGTGCCCCCCCCCTTCACCCTGGTCTGCTGCAGACGCCCGACCTCGGACCTGGGACCGGAACCGGAACCCGAATCGGAACCGGAGTCTGAACCGTCCGGACCGGGACGGCAGCCCAGCGTGGAGGAGGTGAGCGAATCAGACGCACGCATTCCCCGTGGAGGCGGAGCCTGCGACTTGAGCTGTGGCGTTTCCCGCAGATCGAGCTGAAGCTGTCGTCGATGCTCTTTAGCGCGCCGGAGCCCAGGGGGAACACTCCTGAGCTGGCGCCGGCGTCCAGAGAGGTAACCGTCAGACAAACGTCACCTCCTTTTGAAGGGAGAACCGCTGCACTGAACGGTGTGTGTGTGTGTGTGTGTGTGTGTGTGTGTGTCTCAGGAGGTCCAGCCTAAGATGGTCCCGAGGGAGGAGATGGAACCAGAGGAGGAAGAGGAGGAAGAGGAGGAGGAGGAGCTGGCGCTGTGGGCTGCAGAAGTTCAGGTGTTGGAGCTGCAGAAGGAAGCAGACAAAGGCCTCGGCTTCAGCATCCTGGACTACCAGGTGTGTGTGTGTGTGTGTGTGTGTGTGTGTGTGTGTGTGTGTGTGTGTGTCACCAGGTGACCTGGAACCAGGTGTAGGTGGGCGGGGCTTAGATCACCTGTGTTATCTGCGTGATGTGTCTGATTCGGACCGGTTCGGTCTGATCCGCTTTCATCAGTAAAGCTGTCATTTGTCAGTCACCGGTTGCCATGACGACCCCTTCCGCTCATCCTGATCTGATTGGAGCAGATGGGCCAGCGCTCAGGTGAAGTCATGTGACCGGCGGCTGCAGGTCGGATCACGCCGTCTGTGGGAGGACAGGTTGTTGGCCGCTGCCCAGCCTCCTCCAGCTGGAGGAACTTTAAGTTTGTTCGCTCCACCGGTGCCCAACCTGAGGGTCGGGGCCCCTCCCGCAGATCGCCACGCCGACCAGACGGGTCGCCGCTTACGGAGGCGGGAGGGGGACGCGGCGCTGATGAGAAACGGCGTTTTGTTGGAGCCGATCCCGTTCCTGCCTCCAGCAGGTTCAGAGACGAGGACCCGGTGGAGTCGACGCGTCGGAGCGGGTCGGGAGGAAGAACTGACGGGAGAGTCTTCATCACGTCTTCATCCGACCGGCTGCTCATCCGACCGCGGCAGAGAGGAAGAGACAAACAGGAAGTAGAATCATTCACAAATTGGCTGCCTGCTCCAGCTGTTCCTTAGGGAGGGGGTCTTTGTGGGGGCGGGGGGGTCGTTGGGTTGTAACAACAGATTTTAAATGAAAATCGACCTAAACAGTTGTTGATTTGCGTTTACAGGTTACAACAGATTAATGTTGTTGTTGTTGTTGTTGTTAAGGTTGTTATTTTTGTTGTGAATGTGGTTTGTTGTTAAGGTGGTTTGTTGTTAAAGTTGTAGTTATTTTTGTTGTTTTTCAGGTTGTTGTTAAGGTTGTTTGGTTGTTTTTATTTTTGTTGTGAAGGTTGTTAAGGTGGTTGTTTTGTTGTTAAGGTGGTTGTTGTTGTTAAGGTGGTTGTTGTTGTTAAGGTGGTTGTTGTTAAGGTGGTTGTTGTTGTTAAGGTGGTTTGTTGTTAAGGTGGTTGTTGTTGTCGTTGGGTTGTTGAGGTGACAGCTGGATGGTTTATGAAGCAGAAAAGCTTTATTTACATCTAATTTAAATTTGTTTCTGGACCAGAAGCCACCATGTCTGAGTGGGTGTGGTTTATGCAAATGAGCAGACGACTACGCCCTTTATGGAAGTGGGCGTGGCCTAAGCTTGTAAGCTCTTCACTCCAGTACACCTGGTGTGAGCCCAACTGCGGTGTCACACCATCATCATGAGATCTTTAATAAACAAACAGACAGACATGGACGGAGACTCTGCGGGTTCACTCCCCGCATTCCGTCTGTGATTGATTGTAACCATGGCGACGGCAGCAGCCCCCCCCCCCCCTCGTCTCTCGCCCAAGGGCACGTCGATGGGGCTCCTGCCAAAGCGTTTCCTGTTAGCAACTCGCCGCCTGTCAGAGTTGAGTGAAAGATGGTCGGAGGCAATAAGAGAAGAGCCCATCCGTCTGCACCCGACCTCATCCGACGCCGACGCCTCTAACGGAACCGACGGCGCGCCTGAAAAATGTCCTATTTCCTCTGATCCGTCACGCCGAGGAGGATTCGGGACAGAGCCGCCGCGCGATGTCATCGTGATGTCATCGGCAGGCAACCAGAAGATGTCTGTTCAACGTTGTTTCCCGTATCCATGGCAACAAAGTGAACTTTTTCTAGAAATTAAAGTTTTTGTCCGACCCTGGAGAAGAGAGAACGGATGGATGGATGATGGACGGATGGACCCGACGTCGACGGAATCCGCTCCACTCGTGGCCTCGGAAGGAAAACTCTTCATCAGGAGGAAACTTTCTGCGGGAAGGATGAAACCTCCGAGACCCTGAAAGGTCCGCAGTTTAAAATAAAAAGTTAGAGGATTGTTTTCTTCTGACTGACATCATAAAGGTCTTAAAAACTTCGGGAGACATTCAGAAACCTACAGATCCAAAAAAGAAAGACGGCAAAGAAAAAAAACAACAACCAACACTCCCTCCTCCTTGTTTTCTGCTTGCAGAAAAAGTCAAGCGGGAAACATTTCACTCCTTTTTGGCAGAGCACATTTATAATTTCTTTATTTTTCCTTTCACTCTCCTACGTTTCTGAGATCTCCACTTTCTGACAGCGGAGGCCTTTCTTTTTCCGGAGGATCTTGTGGGAGTGGAGGACCGGCGTTCTGACTCCTCACCACCTGTAGCCATGTTGTTCAGACTAAAAATACACGCCGCTTTGTTCTGGCAGCGTGAAACTTGGCACGGCAGCTCGCGCTGCAGCGCGGGCGATGCCCAGGGTTCAACACGGGGGAATTCACAAAATGTACATCCGCCGCATCCAGCAGAGGGTTGCAGAGCGGCGCCGCTCACCTCTGCCGGGTCCGGGCTCCGGATGGAGCGGGTCGTCCCGCTGGCTGCTCAGGTTAAACGGCCCGAGTTTGAGAAGTCGGCTCGGAAAGTTGTGGAACGGCGCATCAAATTTATTGTTTAAAGTGGCCCGAAAGTTCAGAGTGGAGAAACACACCTGTGTGTGATCAATAATAATATACTGGTTAGTGATCAATGATGGTTAATGATCAATAAATAATATACTGCTTAGTGATCGATAAAAAAAATTCTGGTTGGTAATCAATAAATAATATTCTGGTTTGTGATCAATAAATAATATTTTGGTTAGTGATCAATAAATAATATTCTGATTAGTGATCAGTAAATAACATACTGGTTAGCGATCAATAAATAATATTCAGGTTAGTAATCAATAAATAATATACTGGTTAGTGATCAATCAATACCCCGGTTAATGATCAATAAGTAATATTTTCATTTATGATCAATGAATAATTTCTGAGTTTAATTTCTGTTTCTTTTTAGCCTTTAAGTTTCTAAATTTAAAAAATAATTCTAATTCCTGTTTCTACCAGTAAATTTTTTTAAAAGGTTAAAGAAAATCATAATTTTTCTACCAAATATATGAAATAAAATCAATCGTTGTTTCTTATATAACAATTATTTATAAACAAATTTTTTTTATATATCTTTGACATATTTTCATTGATTAGCTGATTATTGATTAGTATTGATTATTATTAGATCTATGTAAACATGTTACATTTAACATGTTTAATCAATCTATAGAATATTGTTGTTGTTGATGATGTCATCATGTTGAGGTTATTTATTGATTTGTTCCATGGGTCGCGACCCCGACTTATCCAGATCAGATCCGTTCCTCCTGTCCGGCCTCCTGAGGCCTGTACCATAAAGCTGGATTACTACTTAGCGAGATAACTTCAGGCTAAACCCTGGCTTTTAGGTACCAAAACTGACTTTCTATCGGGCTACGTTGTCGCGGTAACCTATGCTGAACACCCAACCTGCTCCGGAGCAGGATAAGTTCAGGATAAGAGCTCAGCGGGTATAACAGCCCCACCTACTGACTGACAGTCCCACAGACAGTGTGCATTGCACTGAGGTTCTTTGCCACAGTTAATATATTTCTTAGTGATGTTCGTAATTATTATGATGTCCTTAAATCCCTCGTTGGATGGGTCACAAGCAAGACACAGATAAAATGACAATCAATTATTTGTTTAAGTAAATCATGGATTCATTCATTCATTCATCGGTACTTTTATGTATTGTGTTGGCGATGCTGAAAACCTCTGAAGAACACAGTATGTAGAGCTGTTCATAAAGTCTCGGGGCTACGATCACATGTCATAACGAAAAATGTGGTACACACATACATTTATGGAACACACAGATGTTACTGTAGTCAGATACACAAGTGCAGTCATAGTGGGGCAGTAATATTATAATGGCACTAACTTCCGCATTGACGCAGTCGGCGATTTAGTGCCATCAATCCTTGCGCCGTTTGGCAGCTGCAACTGTGTTGCTTTTTGCCTGGATTATTGATTTGTATTGATCGTATTTATTAATTATTATTGTTTGCTCCTCCGTTGTGAAATACGCGGCTCGGGCCGGTTTGTTGCATGTTTGTGATTGGTCGCATGCAGCAAACTCCGCCCTTTTTATGTGAGCGCGCACAGATCTAGAGTGGACAAGCCTGGATTGAATTAGTGAGTTGGTAGCCGGCTTTATGGTACCGAAAATCCGGAGGGCGGATGTCTGGGTAAGTGAAGCCAGATAAGGAAGAGGAAGCCCGGCTGGGTTAATCAAGCTTTATGGTACAGGACTCAGGTGTGTGTTGTTGTTTGTGTTGTCGTTTGTGTTGTTGTTTACGACGGTAGGCGGTGTGTTCTCTGGTCTCTGGCGCCCCCTGCTGGCCACTGGAGGATCTGCGCCTCAGCTGATTGTCTGGTTTTCAGCTGAGTGTGTTTTTGGGTCAGGAGGTCCAGAACCAGAAGCGGGTTTGTTTGTTTGTTGAATCCCCCTCTCAACCCTCCAGGACCCGCTGGACCCCGGCCGCTGTGTGATGGTGGTCCGTTCTCTGGTTGCGGGCGGTGCTGCCGAGCGTCACGGGGGCCTGTTGCCTGGAGACCAGCTGGTGTCGGTGAACCACATCCTGGTGGAGCGGCTCAGTCTGGCCCAGGCGGTGGAGACGCTGAAGTCCGCCCCCCCGGGGGCTGTCCGGCTGGGCATCCGGAAGCCCCTGGCGGTAGGTCGACGCCTGAGGGTCAGGTTGAAAGGTCAAAGGTCAGATGTGTGAATCTGGTCTGAGGTCTGTTTGTGTCGATGCAGGGGGGCGGCGGCAACCGGGCGTCACTGAGCAACCGGGACGTACCTGTTCCAAAGGTAAGGCCACCCCACAGGTCAAAGGTCAAACACACCGGCGTCAAAGGTAAGACACGACCATCCCAAAGGTTAGAGGTCAAACACAGCTGTCCCAAAGGTTAGAGGTCAAACACATCCCAAAGGTCAAATGTCAGACAAACCTGCCCCAAAGGTCAAACACACCTGTCCCAAAGGAAAGACATGCCTGTGTTAAAGGTCAAAGGTCAAACACACCTGTCTGTCCCCCAGCCTTGGTTCTGACATCAGATTGGACAGAATCAAGTTTGTTGGGGGGGGTCAGTGGATCTGGGCGTGTCTGACAGAAAAACTTCCAGGTGTGACTTCCTGTCATTGACTTTCTTCAGCGATGAGGTCATAGTTCAACCAAATCCACCAACAGGAAGTTCTACAGTTGGTGTTGTTTGAGCCTCCGACCACCAGGTGGTGGCGCTGCGGATTGTTTTCATGTGTGTGGGTGGCGTGTCGATGCGAATTGATGGATGTCGTTTTGTGCGTCGCTAGCTGGACGCTAGGTGGACGCTAGCATGCAGCTCGTCGCTGCCCGCATATGGCTGCAGAGATGCTAACCAGGTTAGCCGCTGCGCTGTGACAGATGCGACGTTAGTCTTCGTGTGATGGCGTGATCATCACGTCGCAGCAAAGCAGGAGGCGTTTGATCAGGTGACACAACATCACCTGGAAACGTCCCGATGTCGGAGCGCCAGTGAACGCAGCACCGCTAGCAGACTAAGAGGGGAGAAACCGTTGAGACTCTGTCCCTCCGTCGGCCGTCCCCCGTCGACTCTTCTTTCACCTCACTTCTGTCGCTCCTCTCCTCTTCCTCTCTCGTCTTTCATCTCTTTCACCTTCTTTCACCCTCTCTCTCCGAAGCTGCTGACTCAGCTGGACGCCGTAAAGTGCTCCATCAGCTCAACCTGCAGCATCTCTCTCTTAAGTGAGTCGGGGGAGGCGCGGGGGGAGGCGCAGGGGGGAGGTGCTGTGAGGACACTTTGGTCCTCCAGCAACAGTACACGGAGAACTGCAGTACTCTCAGTGAGTAAAGCCCCGCCCCCTGTCTGTTGTGATGTCACTACCAGGACTTCCTGTCACATGGTGGTCTGGTAAACACGCACAGACTGTTTTAGCAACTCGTTAGCATGCTGCTAAGGATATTCAACGGAGTAAGTGGGTAGTTGTGTTTTGAGGCTAACGCTAATGGAAAATGCTAACTTATTCACCACCAAATCAATAACATCATGATGTCATGACGTCGTTGACCAGGGTTCAACTCTCTGAGTGCGCTAAGAGTTAGCTAACATTAGCAGCGGCCCTGACAAAAGACATGCTAGACATGCTAACATTAGTAGCAGCCATGACTACAGCCATGCTAACATTAGCAGCAGATTTACCTGCTTGCATGCTAACATTAGGAGCAGCCTTGGCTGCAGATATGCTAACAATAGCAGCAGCGTTACCTACTGAACCGCTAACCCATTTAGTCTGTTGAGAGCTGAGGTTCTCAAGTTCCCGTAGTACTTGAGTACTGCACTGTACTCAGTTACTTCCTGCCCCCTCCCCACCCCCCCAGAGGGGGCGTCGTCCTCTGCGCTGCTGTTTTATCTCCTGTTTTATATGCAGCCCATTTGGCTGAAGAGGTTTTTTCACAGCCCACAGGTCTCTGATGGCGTCCATAAAGACGGTTGGGTCGGCGCCGTCACTTCAGCGCCGGCTCGTTTTCTGTCACGCCAGCGCCGCTGACCAGCGAGAGACCCCCGTTAGGCGTCCACACCTCGTTAACTTTTAGAGGTCACGTCAGGGAGGCGGCCGCCGAGGCTCCCGGTCCGGATCTGCTGCTGCGACAGCACTTCAGTGCGAGCGGCGCCGCCGCCGCGCTGCGCCAGGACTTTATGTCGCTTACTTTATTGATTACAGCGCACCTTCAAGAGACGTGCGGCACCCCCCCCCCCATGCTCAACCGTCATTCACGACGATCCGTCAAAGCTTCCTTAAGTTGGTGACGAACGACCCAAACCTGAAATATCAGTGCTAATGATGCTAATCAAGCTAGCGCAGCAGCTCCCTTTTCATCCTGCGTAGTGATACGCCCAGAAAGTAGTCCTGAAATCGGTCTCTCCACTGCCGTATTGATTCCTGATTGATTATCGGTCAGCTCCGGCCGGCTCATCCCACCCGTCGTCCTGACCCCCCCCCCCCTAATGGCGGCGCCGTTAAACGACGCCGTCCCTAAATCTTGTGGATGTGAAGGCCAGGCGGGCCGGGCCAACAGGCATCCGTCTGCTAAAGTCGCGTTAGCGTGATGAGCTGCTAACGCCGCTCCTCCATCAGGCGCTGATGGGCCCGAATTAAAAGAACAGCAGCCGAGTCCTTGAAGAGGCGCCGCCGCGGAGATTAGCCTAAGTGTTGTCATTAATATTCCCCCGCCGCGGCTAATGGCTGACGCTAATGTTAGCAACCGGAGACGGCTGATGGCTGATGCTAATGTTAGCAACCGGAGACCCTCCGTCTGCGCTGAGGACGCTCTGGGGGGTCGTTCTGGTTTCTGAGATTCAAACTTCCATCACATTAGAAATGGGTTGAACCCGTGACCTATGCCCCGCCCACAAAGCTAAGTGGGCGTGGTTTGTTTGATCACGAGACCAGATCAACGAAACACCTCATTGTGACCTTTGACCCTCTCGTGTGTTCCAGGGTTTTGGCGACGGCTCCATCCTGCCGGAAGAGCTTCAAGAGGAAGAGGAGGAGCCAGAGCTGATCCTGGATGGAGGTCTTCCTCGCTACTCCTCCTCCTCGCTGATGTCAGACCCGCGTCCGCCGGAGGAGGGCAGAGAGATGGCCGTGGACGAGGAGGAGGAGAAGGAGGAGGAGGTGAACATGGGCTCGTTTCCCAGGAGACCTCCTCCATCCTGGGAGGAGTGGAAGCTCTCAACGTCCGGACGAGGAGGAGGAGCAGAGGAGGTGAGACTAGTTCAAAACACCTGAAGAAGAAGAGACTAGTTTAAAACACTTGTCTGACTCTTTGTTCTCAGGTTGGACGTAGGGCGACGGAGGAGCTGAGAGACGACGATGATGATGCTGATGCTGATGATGATGATGAAGACCATGGGAGTGTCGTTTCTGGAGGGAATCTGGTTTTGGGTCAGAAACTGAATCTTAGCTTCTGTTTCAGGTTGTTAATGAGACGTTTAGCGTCGTTAGCGTCGTTAGCGCCCTCTAGGGGGCGTCTTTGGACCGGTTTCAGGAAAGGACGTCGATGTCGGGATCAGACACCCAGCCGGTCGGGTTCAGACACGTAACAAAACGCTGAGTCGTCGAGACACAATGCTGAGTCAGCTGAGATGAACACAGGAAGTATGTTTCAAAATAAAAGCCTGACGGTGTGTTCCATGTGTTTTCAGGTTTTCCAGACTCCAGGGAAAGTGAAGCTGATTCGGAGCTCACGCTGACGGACACCGACACCGAGTCAGTACTTCCTCCTCTTCCTCTTCCTCTATTTCCTCTTCCTCCTCTTCTTCCTCTTCCTCTCTTGCGTCTTTCCCGGTCCTGTGTCGCCCCCCACTGGTATAATTTTTACATCATTGATTTGGTTTTCATCTCTAGGATGTAATACGTCTGAACTTCCTGTTTCCCTTTTTTTTTTTTTTTACATTTTCTTCAGTCCCTGAAACAATTTTTAATTTTCTCCATTTGTTGTTGGATCTTTTACTTTTCATCTTGTTTGATCCGTATCGACCGGTTCTGGTTGTGTGTTTGACGATCCGTTTCCTGTCTGGAGGTCCATCAGGTTGATGAACAGAGCCCGGCGGAAGAGGCGGAGCCAGGGCGGAACTTCCCTCCTGACCAGAGGCGTCCACAGGTAACGAGGACCGCTTCACCTGCGGAGCGGGGAGGCGTCGCCGTGGAGACGGGTGTTGATTCTGGTTTTTCGTTCACAGCCACTTGCCTGAAAGAGAGGAGGGGGAGGGGGAGGAGACGCCGGCCTTCAGCCACTGGGGACCACCCCGCAGGTGACGCCGGCCACGCCCCCTTCGGATGACGCCGATCCAATGCAGAGACGAGCACATCAGGGGCAATAAATGGTCCGTCTGCCCCCACAGGGTGGAGGTGTGGCCTGAGGAGGGGCAGTCTTTGGGTCTGAGCATCGTGGGGGGGCAACACATCATCAAGCGCCTGCGGAACGGCGAGGAGCTGAAGGGCATCTTCATCAAACAGGTTCTCCAGGGCGGCCCCGCCGCCAGGACCGGCAGCCTGAAGACCGGAGACAAGATCCTGGAGGTGAGACGGGTGGAGCGACCGGGTCCAGCCGGCGCCGCCAAAGACAGGTCTGTTCACCTGCGTGTGTGTGTGTGTGTGTGTGTGTGTGTGTGTGTGTGTGTGTGTGTGTGTGTGCGCGCAGGTGTCGGGTATCGATGTCAGAGGTGCCAGTCACGAAGAGGCCGTCAGCGTCATCAAGTCAGCACCGAGTCCCGTCGTTTTTCTCGTCCAGAGCCTGTCCGCCACGCCACGGGTGAAGCACACACACACACACACACACGGTTGATTCTGGTCTGACCACCGCTCACTTCCTCCTGCGTGTTCCAGCCGGTGTCTGTCATGGATCCCAGCAATCACAAAGCGAAGCGCACGCCGTCGACGGTAAGAACCCGACCGTCAGGCTGTGACTCCTGCAGCGTCCAGCAGGGGGCAGCACCGCCCGCCACTCACTCCAGCTTCTCTGCTTTCACTTCACAGCAACCAGCCACTGCCCCGCCCCCTTTGAGACAGCCCCCGCCCTACAGACCTCCCAGCCGAGCAGAGCAGGAGTTGACCTCTGACCTGGAGAAGGTCAAAGGTCAGAACTACACACACAGATGAATCACACACTCCTTCAGTAGACCGAACATCTGTAGCCACGCAACAGACTGTAGTACTCAAGTTTGATGGTGTGTGTGTACTACTGACTGAGGAGTATTACTACTGTCAAGTGGAGTATTACTACTGTCTAATGGAGTATTACTACTGTCTGATGGAGTGTTACTACTGTCAAGTGGAGTATTACTACTCTCTAGTGGAGTATTACTACTGTCTGATGGAGTGTTACTACTGTCAAGTGGAGTATTACTACTCTCTAGTGGAGTATTACTACTGTCAAGTGGAGTATTACTACTCTCTAGTGGAGTATTACTACTGTCTGATGGAGTGTTACTACTGTCTAATGGAGTATTATTACTGTCTAATGGAGTATTATTACTGTCTAATGGAGTATTACTACTGTCTAATGGAGTATTACTACTGTCTGATGGAGTGTTACTACTGTCAAGTGGAGTATTACTACTCTCTAGTGGAGTATTACTACTGTCTGATGGAGTGTTACTACTGTCAAGTGGAGTATTACTACTCTCTAGTGGAGTATTACTACTGTCTGATGGAGTGTTATTAATAATCCACCTTTAATAGTCCACACAATGGGGAAATTATGTTTTCCTCTCCAGTTTTCTGTACATGCATATATACATATGTGTTAGTCGGCATACACACACAAACATTGTACACAGGCCCCTGAACACAACACACACTAGGGGCCTGTAGGCATGCAGTTGATATCAAGGAGTACAGGGAGGTGGAGGGACAGGTCGCAGCTTCGGGGGTGCGCCCCAATGAGCAGCTTGTGGGGAGGACGGCGCCTTGCTCAAGGGCGCCTCAGCAGTGGCTGGGAGGTGAGCTGACACCTCCCACTGTCAGCTCACACTCCGAGGATGTCTGGCTGGAGCGGGAATCGAACCACCGATGGCTGGGCGCTGTCTGGTTCCAAGACGTCCGCTCTACCGCTGAGCCACTGCCGCCCCCCTATTACTGTCTAATGGAGTATTACTACTGTCTAATGGAGTATTACTACTGTCTAATGGAGTATTACTACTGTCTAATGGAGTATTACTACTGTCTAATGGAGTATTACTACTGTCTAATGGAGTATTACTCCAGCAGTGGATCATATACTTGAGTAAACGAGTACTTGAGTACTTTTCTCTTTCAGTGGACTTTAAATCCACTGCAGTTCCTGTGTCCTGCCACACTGGGGCAGTGGAGAGCTTCCTGACCATCTGGTTGTAGTGACGCCTGCTGCCTGTAGGTGGCGCCTCCAGACTGTTTGAACACAAGCACAGCCTCTTACTGGGGCACTGCCAGAGACGCTTCCTGCAGCGCTCATTAAGTATTCATCCACTGGATGGAGGCTCCGCCTCCTGCATCAGAACCCCTGATCAGCTGTTTCACACCTTTAAACAGGAACCAATCAGCTGCATTCATTCGTTCTGTCAGGAGTGTGTCGTTTGTTACATCACATCCAGCAGGAGCGATGGTTACTATGGTAACCAATTAGTTCACCACAGGCAGAGGGTTGTCAGGACGCCCCGCCCACTTTCATCATCTAACCTGGGAAACACACACACACACACACATACACACACACACACACATCATTATGAACACATGTTGTTATCCACCTGTTAAATTAAGTGGGTTTAAACTGTTGAGTCTTCTGGTCAGGTGATGTGGTCAAAGGTCAGGTGATGTGGTCAAAGGTCATGTGATGTGGTCAAAGGTCAGGTGATGTGGTCAAAGGTCAGGTGACGAAGGGAATTGGTGAAAAGATGGAAACCTAAGTATCAACCGTTTAGTCGTCATCCAAAAACTCCTGGGAGACTAGTTAGTAAGACCTGTTTAGGAGGAGACTAGTTAGTAACACATGTGGAGGAGGAGACTAGTTAGTAACACCTGTGGAGGAGGAGACTAGTTAGTAACACCTATGGAGGAGGAGACTAGTTAGTAACACCTGTGGAGGAGGAGAGTAGTTAGTAACACCTGTGGTGGAGGAGAGTAGTTAGTAACACTTGTGGAGGAGGAGAGTAGTTAGTAACACCTGTGGAGGAGGAGACTAGTTAGTAACACCTGTGGAGGAGGAGAGTAGTTAGTAACACCTGTTTAGGAGGAAACTAGTTAGTAACACCTATGGAGGAGGAGACTAGTTAGTAACAACTGTGGAGGAGGAGACTAGTTAGTAACACCTGTGGAGGAGGAGAGTAGTTAGTAACACTTGTGGAGGAGGAGAGTAGTTAGTAACACTTGTGGAGGAGGAGACTAGTTAGTAACACTTGTGGAGGAGGAGACTAGTTAGTAACACCTGTGGAGGAGGAGAGTAGTTAGTAACACTTGTGGAGGAGGAGACTAGTTAGTAACACCTGTGGAGGAGGAGACTAGTTAGTAACACCTGTGGAGGAGGAGACTAGTTAGTAACACCTGTGGAGGAGGAGACTAGTTAGTAACACCTGTGGAGGAGGAGACTAGTTAGTAACACCTGTGGAGGAGGAGACAAGGTAATAATACCTGTTGAAGGAGGAGACTAGTTAGTCACACCTGTGGAGGAGGAAACTAGTTAGTAACACCTGTGGAGGAGGAGACTAGTTAGTAACACCTGTGGAGGAGGAGACTAGTTAGTAACACCTGTGGAGGAGGAGACTAGTTAAGCGGGTTGGTTAACTCCTGTGTTTTGTCGTTGCAGGACTGGTTTGACCAGCGGTGCCCGTCGGTCGGTTTCCACTCAGACTGGAGGATGTCTGTTCTGTTTCTGCTCGTTTCTCTGATTCGCTGACTTCCTGTTCAGTTTGCTCTCCTTCGCTCTGATTCGCTGACTTCCTGTTCAGTTTGCTCTCCTTCGCTCTGATTCGCTGACTTCCTGTCTGTTCTGTCGGCTCTTCCCTCCACCTCCCTCTGGTCTGGGTGCGTTTGGTTTTGTCGGTGCGTTTGAAGCGGGCGGGGCTTGTGTTTCTGGGCTGCTGGTCGAAGGAGTTAATGGCGTGTGGGAGGAGCTTATTTTCAGCTGGTTTGATTGGTGTTTGCTGTTTGTGGGCGGGATCTGCGAACTAATTTCCTCTTCCTTGTCTTTCCAAACGCTTTGAGTTCAGCGGCGATTTTCAAGTTAAGAGTCTCCACTGGAAGTAAAGTAAAATAACGAAGTGAAGAAATCAGGAAAGTCAAACCACTGAAATCAATTTGGAGTCAAATCAGGACTAAAATCAATGGAGATTTTAAAATCAGGGTTAAAAATGTTCGATCTTTACATCTTATTCTTTTAACAGATTTGTTTTTAAATGTTTCAGTGGCTTCATTTTAAATGTTCTCTTTTGACTTTGTAAAATTTGACAGCAGACGTGTCAAAACTAACAATTTAAACTTGTTTTTGCTGAATAAAAATTTCCTGTTCAAACCCGCCAAAGTAAAGTCTCAGGCAGGTCCTTTCAAAATAAAAGTTCCAAAACGCTTTGAGCTTTTCTTCCTCAGCGTCGGTTCTGCAGTCCCATCGCTGGAACCCAAACCAGTATTTAATGATTGATTGGACCAGACTGATAGAAACACCTGATTGGTTCAGAATCTGCTCTGCAGGAAGTGTCTGTCAGTTTTAGGGAACATGTTCTGATTGGCTGATTAATTCGGAACCACGCCCACCAGTCCAGCGAGCCGGGTTTCAACGACCTCTGGACGACAGATCGTCATGGAAACGGGGAAAACACACCTGCAGCATCCACACGATGAAATAACCAACATCAAAGGAGACTCAACCAGTGGGACATGATTGGTTTAGAGACGTCATGTGACTCTTGGACCAGGAAGTCCTTCAGCTACAAAGCATCCCCGTCCTCACGGAGCCATGAAGGTGATTGTGTGCATATCTGGCCAGCAGGGGGCAGTGTGGACACCACAGAAGAGCAGGGGCATGTGCGGAGGCGGGGCTTTGATGACATGTCTCACCTGTTAACATCACGATGTTTTCAAACAACGGCGAGGGATTTAAGCAGACTGGATCACTGGATCCACAACAGAACCTGGATCCAGATCAGATCCGGATCACCACCACAGCCACCACCTCTACGGCACCTTCATCAGGGTCTTCATCAGAACCTCCACTAGAACCAGCACCGCTACAATGGAAGAAAGAAAAATGAAGTTGGTATTTAGAATCCAAAAGTTTCTTGTTCCGTCTGCTACTTCTCTCCAAACCTCCTCTTCCTCCTCTTTCCTCCTCATTTTCCTGTACCACCTCCTCCTCCTCTTCCTCCTCCTCCTCCTCCTAACGTAACCCTAACCAACCTCATCAGCAGTATCTCTAAATCACTGCTGGTTTCACCTTCATCAGTGTAAATTAAATGACTTTGGTCTCGTCTGCCTCATATTTCACCCTTTCCTGTCCTTTGGTTCACGTCCCGGTTGATTTGTAGACGTTCTGATCTTCTGAGGCTCCGTTAAGGTTATCGACACGAAAGCATCGCTTCCTGCTGAGCGACCGCCGTCAGGACCGCACAGCAGTCACAAACTCAGCCCTCGTCCGATTGGTCAACGTCCCTGGTCATGTTACTGTGAGTGTAGGCACAAGTGACAGACCAGTTGCATGATGGGAATTGTAGGATTCAGCCTTTCGGGGCTCAGATCTAGACCTACATATTGGAGACTTCACAACATACCAGTGATGCTACTGGCTCTGACATCATCACCTTCATCAGCCCGAACCAATCATCATCTCTGATTCAGAGACTCCACCCACAAGGAAATACGACGTCACCTCTAGCGGAACCAAACCGGACCGTTCACTGTGTGAACCTGGACTGTTTCTGTTTCACTGTGTGAACCTGGACTGTTTCACCATGATACTGATGTTTACATTAGCGTTAGCATGGCAGTGACAGCTTTTGGGTTGTAGTTGATCTGGAGCTCAGCAGTGAAGGCGTTACTGTTGCTAACATTTAGCAGCTGATGCTAAACCAAAGTTGTGCTAATTTGAGCTAATTTCCATCGCTGCAGGAAGAAATCAGTCTCACTTTGCTGCCTTCTTCTTCGTTGGTTCCAGACAAATCGCGGTCTGTTTGAACTGTAGCTAAGCTCCACCCACAGAATCTGCCTGTCAGTATAGGCAGCCAATCCTGACGCTAATATTAGCTAACCCTGAGGCTAAAGTTTAGCACATCAACCGCTAGTCTTGAGGCTAAAGTTTAGCACGTCTGCAGCTAGCCCTGAGGCTAAAGTTTAGCACCAGAGCTCCAGACTGCTTTCCTGATGGACGTTTCCCGAACAACCCGATTCTTCTGCTTCACAGGGAAACATTCACTATTTTTAGGTTCCATCTTCACGAGGCAGTAAACAGTCGTCAAGTTTGTGTGTGTGTGTGTGTGTGTGTGTGTGTGTGTGTGTGTGTGTGTGTGTGTGTGTGTGTGTGTGTGTG
>NC_090782.1:23540000-23595000 GCF_040054535.1 Antennarius striatus | reverse complement strand
CATATAACTGCCATTAACCAGGACTGGATTACAGTTTTGGGTTAGG
Source organism: Antennarius striatus (assembly GCF_040054535.1). Taxonomy (NCBI): domain Eukaryota; kingdom Metazoa; phylum Chordata; class Actinopteri; order Lophiiformes; family Antennariidae; genus Antennarius; species Antennarius striatus. The sequence continues at coordinate 23,594,954 of NC_090782.1, read as the reverse complement.
ATCAGGATTTGGGTTAGGTTTAGGGTTATAATTTGTTAGGGCTAAGTTTTGGGTTAGAAATTTGGGTTAGAGGAGTAGATTGTTGGGAGGCGCCTCAGGCTCTTGAGTTCCTCTGAGCTACACCTGCTAACACCTTCTTATGTTCTCTGTCTCTGAGAACAGGTCAGCTGGTCCTGGGTTAGTGGAGGTTTAGTCGCTGGTCGGAGAGAAGCTTAATCAGGCTTCCATCACAGATCATGGAAGGAGAAAGACGGATCTTCAGGTCGATCTACATGAAGACGACTGGTGCTCTTCTTCCCAGCCTGGAAGTTAAGGTTGGGATCAGATGTTGCTTTTCTAATCCTGAAATCAAGTCAAACTAATTATTTTTCTACGACTGAATTCCAGGAATCCCTTTATCCCAAACTGTGGGTGGGGGCTGCTTTAAAAGCCACGTAATGAAATAATGAATGGCTGAAGGAATAATAAAGGAACAGAACAGAGGGAGGAATAAATTTCCAAATGCAAAAGACGAGGGTTTCCCATGGAGGAGGGCAGAGATGGAGGAGAAGACGAATGGGGAGCAGATTGTTTTAAAGGTAATGGAGTAGTGAAGTGTTTTTTATTAAATCAAATGGAGGTGGAGCTGCTGGTGGGGGGGTGGAGACCACGAACCAGAGCAAGAGGACGAGGGTCCTAATCAAATCTCTCACAGACGTAGAACAAGACGCATGGGACGGTTAATACAGACAGACACACACACACATACACACACATACACACACGCTCACACACACACTCATACACACTCACACACACACGTCTCTGTATTGGAACGCTGTGTTTAGTACACATGGGGGGCTGAGCTGAGATCCGATGCTTCCTGTCTGATTAGAGAGCAACAACACACACACACCCAGGACACCGTGGACCACCAGGTGTTCTAACTAGACAAAGACTCGCTGCCTGCAACAACTCAGAAAGGACAGCCCAATTGACCACACCCCGTTTGACTTCTTCCTGATTCACATCTGTACCCAGGAAGGGGACCCATTCCCAGTGGGCCACCCTCAACTCCAAAGGGGGACAAGAAGAAACCCAGACTTGAACACCAGAGGAGACAAAACCACCACCCCACAGTCCACCAGGACCTGGAGAACGTGGACCGTTCTCTGAAGATAACAAAGTCCAAACCGGGACAGAGTAAGTCTCCACCACCTAGAAGGCAGTTTTGGCTTCCCTCGTCAGGAAGCAATGGGTAGCAAACGACACAACCATCAACCCAATGACTGCCAGGTGACACGTCCTGGGGTGTAGAGCCTACAGCCCATGGATAGGTTTTAACAACAGCTTTTCCTTTAATTCATCCAAATCGTGCAGAATACTCTCAGGAAGATTTGAACTGGCATTAGCATTAGGGAACTAGCATCAGCTTGGGGGCTTGATTCATTGAGGTGTGTATGTTTCTGGAGGCTGTAAATGGAACCCAATCAGCAGAGCTTGATGATTTTGAGCCTGGTGGTGGATTGGCTCTGCTAACCTTTCACCTTCTGGAGGACGTTGCTTTGTTATTCTGGTCTCAGCTCACCTTGAAGACTCCGACTTTCTAAGCAGCAACAAACTGTGATTTTACCTTTCTCTTTTTATAGGGGAAACCAGTGACCCAAGGCGATTCTAGTGGGACTCACATCAGAAATCACTTTTAGTGCCAGCAGTAAAGTGAGTCAACTCTGGACGAGAATCATTGAATGTTGTTTGCAGCATTTCATGTTGAAGGCAAACAGGAGGAAGTAGGAAGACGACTGACAACAATATTCTGATCTCTTTGACAACATAACCCCAACACTAACCCCAACCCCAACACTAACCTTAACCTTAACCTTAACCTTAACCTTAACCTTAACCTTAACCCCAACCCTAACCCTACCACTAACCCCAAACCTAACACTGAACCATAACCCCTAACCCTAACCCTTAACGTTAACCCAAACCCAAACCCCTAACACTAACCCCAACCCTAAACCATAACCCCTAACACTAACCCTAAGCTGCAACACTAACCCCAACCCTAATACTATCCCAAACGCCAACCCTAACCCTAACCCCAACCCTAAATCAACTTCAATCCTCACTCTAAGCTAACCCTAACCATATCACTAACCCCAAATCTAACCCAACTTCAATTCTAACATTAACCAAACTCCAACCCTGACTCAAACCCTAACTCTAACACTAAATCCAACTCTAACCCTACTTCATCCCAAAGAATAACTATAAGTCCAACCCTAAGAATAACACTAACCCTAACCCAACTCTAACCCTAACTCAAACTATAAGTCTAATCCTAACCCTAATTAACACTAACCCCAAGCCTAACATTAATTAATCCTAACGCTAGCCCTAACCCTTATCACCTGTTCATAAACACCGCTGCAGTAATGCATCCGAACACATGACTGTCTCTGCCATTAAACGAGTTGCTCCAATTATTTTCACACCACTGAAATTAAAGTGGTCAAATGACTTGTTCAGAGCATGGAGGGCCGTCCCAGAGGCATTACGATGCCGTGGGGGGGGTTGGGGGTGGAAGAGGAAGCCGTAAAAAGCCGGGTGGGTTTATGGGCGGTCGTAAACCGACGCTGGGACCGCCTCTCTCTCCTCCGTCTTCAACATAAAACTGGTCATGAGTTGCTGAACACAATCAAAGAGGAACAGGATTTACCGATCTGGTTCTGGCAGGTTCCTCCAGCAACTAAAACCTTCAAATAAGTTAGGCTTTGGGTTCTGAGCACCATGGGTCAAGAACAACCCCAGCCCGGGCTGAAAGAACGCTTCTAAACCCGGAACAGGAAACACCTTAATCTAAAGCTGTTTGATCAACCCTGAGGCCGTTCTGATCCAACAACAACCAGGCACTCGGTACTAGACACTCGGTACCAGACTTACACAGTGAGTATTGTGGCTCAGAACATCAGAATACTGTTTCTGTTGCTATGACAACCACAACATGAACCTCCCACATCCATGTGAACTCACCTGCTGCTCCAGGACTAGAAGCCTCTGCAGTGCCTCTGAGGGTCGTCTGGGGTCAGCAGGACGGTCCTGGACCAGGAAGAACCAGGAACCTTCAGTGGTCCCATAAACATGCTGAAGAAGTTTCCCTGGTCCTCCATCTTCTGGGTGGTGCCTCACAGTATCCCCGCCCCATTGTCTAGTGGGCGGGGCCAGCTCCCTCCATCAGACAGCCATAAACATATACATGTTGTCCTCCAAGCGTGTTCTCTGACAACTTGTTTTTCTTCTTCTTTCCCCTGAGGGAAGAACAGATGATCACCAGAAGGTCCGCTCCTCCTCCTCCTCTTCCTCCTCCTCCTCCTCCTCCTCCTCTCACCTCAGGGATGCTGCCCTCATTCCTCCTGCAGGAGGAGTCACGCAGAGCTGTGAAACTCTAGATCTCCATCCCTCCTCTCATCTCCCTCTCCAACCTAATATCTGCTGCCCCCCCTCGTCCCAACATCTGCCACCCCCCTCCCAGCATGCAGCCACAGTAATGATGTCTGTGATATTCAGGAGGGTGGACAAATGAACGGATGGAGGAGGAGTAGAGGAGGCACAGCAGGAGATGGAGGATGAAAGGATGAGGGCCAAGCTCAGATGGAGGGATGGATGGAGGAAGAGGAGGGTCACACTTAGAACGTTTCATTTTAGACTGGCCTTCATCTCTCCCTCCTCATCGGTCTCCTCCACAGCGTGACAAAACATCTGTCTCCTTCTTCCTGTTGCCTCCATCCTTACACCCTCTTCACTCAGACCCCCCACCGTAAACCGTGGACCCTTAGACCCTCTACCCTTAGACCCTCTATTCTTAGAACCTGTACCCTTAGACCCTGGACCCTTAGACTCTCTACCCTAAGACCCTCTACCCTTAGACCCTCTACCCTTAGAGCCTCTACCGTTACACCCTCACCTACCCTCACCCAGGTGAGGAAAACTTTCACGAAACCCTAAGAGGGAACAAAAGAAACTCTGGAGAACCACAGATGAGGGGATTCAAAGGGTTGAAGTACAGAGACAACATCCTGGTCGTCGTAACGTCATCAGAGGTCCAGGAACCAGACGGAGATCTGGTCAGACGTTCCTCCCAGAACTGAGATGAAACCATAAACACACACATAAATGCATACACGTGTTGATGCTGCTGCACGTGTGTGTCAACTGCATGTATGTACATTAATACACGGGGGAGGGGGGTTCCGCGGGGGAGGGGGGGCACCATTCATTCTGCAGCTGTGGCTATGTGTGTGTGTTTGTGTGTGTGTGTGGGGGGGGGGGTTTATTAAGAAGACAAATGAATCCATCCTTAATAACACGTTGCTCCCAGAAGCCTTTGCTGCACCTCAGCCATCACATGACTACAGAACCAGAACCACAACACCTCCAGCTCTATGGGGGGGTGGGGGCATCATGTTGACAAACTTACTTACTCACCTGCACAGGTAAACATGATTGATCACTTCCTGTCCAGAACCGGGTTGCACCAGAGCACATTCACCAGAGCTTCACAAGGAGGGAGATTGATAATGAACTGATTTTTAATGGTCATTAAATTTTCATTAATTTGAATTAATGGACATAAAACAAGTAATTTTAATCAGACGTACATGAAACGGGTCAAACCACAAAGGATTGAAAGACGACTCTGGTTCTGTCAGAACCCACCAGTGGAATCCAGCAGTGAAGAAATTCACGTCTCCTGGATTACTGGGATGCTGATGCTGTTAGAGCCCCCGCCCTCCCCGATCTGCCCCCCCCAACTGCCCCTATACCTTCCATACCGCTCCTGTTGAGCTACTGCTCCTTTGTGTTCCTCCACATCTCGTCCTACAGCGCCCCCCCAGGAGCTGAAGGGAATGACACCCAGTCAGCTGAACTGGTTTCTTTGTTCCAGAACAAAGACCTGTTCCCCCAACAGAAGCCTCAAGGTCTGAAAGGTTCAGGGGGGGGGGGGGGGGGGTCCAGGTTCTGACATGAGCGCGCGCGCACACACACGCACACACACACACACACACGCACACACACACACGCACACACACACACACACACACACACACGCCTCTAATGAAGTTATCAGGTTGTGATTTCCAGACTAATAAACAAACTAAAGCCTATGGCTTCAGGTCATGTGACCCTTTCCAACCACTTCCTGTTCAACAGGACGTCCCACCATCTGTTTACACAACAATCCTGTTGTTGTTTACAGGAATGTTGATGTGCTGCCATGGTGACCCAACCTCACATTAAACACCCCCCCCCGTCATACCCCCATCTACCCACCAATCTTCATTGGGGGGGGGGTGCTTCCTCACCTCTGCACCTCCCTCAGATCTAGCACGAGGGTTTATTAAACTTAATGAGGCCAGGAGCCCCCCCCCCCCCCCCTGCTAAAGCCCCGCCTCCCCCTGTCCCCCCTCCCTCACTCCATCAGCCTCACCTCCTCCTCTCCTCCCCTCTCCCACACGTCTTCCCTCCTCTTTATGGCATTCATATCTCATGGCTCCACATGGGGGGCGAGGGGGGGTCACATGATGAACGGTTCTGCAGGTCCGATAAAGCAGGAGTCCATATTTTTAGATTGCACCTCCTGGAGGAAGATGATGATGATGAGGAGGAGGAGGAGGAGGAAGTGGGGGGAATCAGCTGCCATGTGATTGTTGTTGTCATGTGATCGCTTTGTTTACAAGCTGCCATAGCTCAGAGGCCACGCCTCTCCTGTGTGAGAACCACCCTATCATCAGAGACTGGGGCGTGTCGCCGTGGAGAGGCGGAGTCAATGCCTGTGTGACACAGGTTCAGCACCAAACAGGAAGTGGAGAACACACTTCCTGTTTTCGAACCCACCTGACAGCCACACCCCCATCAGCTGGGGGCGGTACAGGAAGACACCTGGAAACAGGAGGCTTCTGGGAAACGTAGGCGTTATGACAGGTTAATGTCACTGGAACCTGTTAGCGCCTAGCGCTAATTAAAGCAGACACAATCATGATGGGGGGGGGGGGTAGATGGGGGGCGGGGGGGGCTGTGAGATAAAGATGGAGGACCTGCATACAGATGAACCTGTTGGCTAATTAGCAGTGCAGCTAACAGCCCTCTGAGGGGAGGGTCTACATGAAGGTGGGGGGGTAACAGCGGGGGGGGGGGGTCATTAGTAATACCATCAGTCACAGAACAAAGGAGGCGCTCAGGGACGCTGCTCCTCATCGCTCTGATTAATTTTCCATTAACCTCCTTCATCCTCATCCTCCTCTTCCTCCTCAGGCCTCCACCTTTAAACGTCTGTCATCACCTAAAAGACACGCCCCTCCCACAGAGAGGGTGTGGCTACTGCCAGCACGGGCTTAACGTTTACGGTGGATTCTAAATGATCATAAAATGTTGACTCCAACTGTCCAACTGACTCTGAGTGGAGCGCCTTCCTCCTTCCAGAGGAGGACTACCGCCATCTAGAGGCCGGCAGGAGTAGTGCAGCACTCAGGAACAAAGGAGGGGAACAATAGAACTTGCAGTGAGCAGCAGGTCCACCATGGTCCTCCTCCTTCTGTACAGATCTGATCAGAGACACTTTAGAAAGACCCAGACCTTCATCAAGACCCATCAGAAGCTTTCCCTCTCATCAGGGCTCAGATCTCTGGAACCAGAACTGGAACGGGCCAATCAGAACCTAGAAACAGAACTTTTGGGTCATGTCAGAAAAAATAGTTCCATCTCCTCCCTGAACTCCTCTGTTTAAGGCAACTGGAATAAAAGCTCTTCACCTCGATGCACGCAAGCTAATGTTGATTCAGAGGGGAGGGGCCGACCAGCAGCAGCCCCTCCTCCAACAGGATGCAGGGGGAGGGGCTACGAGCCGAAGCAGCTACTCCACACGGAGCTGCCGTGCAACTAAAGCAGTGATAAACAGGGTGGAGTCGGTCCAGGAAAAGTAAACACATTTATACACCCACGTGGTAGCGGTTAGCTCGCTGTTAGCGCTGCGGGGTCAAGAGGTCACGCAGGGGTCAGCTCCTCAGGCTGCAGGTAAGAACGTGTCCCCGACCGGTGTGTGTGTGCTACCAGCTGTTCAACCGCAGCGGGCTTGTGTGTGCACGGTTATCCTCGTGTCACATGACCCTTGTTCCAGGGGCGTGTCACATGACCCCCCGCTCCAGGGGTGTGACTCACCTGTCTCAGGTGTGGAGGAGGAGAAGTGGGTTCTTTTCACGTTCTGACAGCAGAGGATCGTCTGCTGCGATTTTATGTCGCTGTGTGCCTGCAGGGGTCAGGGTGCCACTCAACACCCGTACCTGAGCACTCACCTGTGTCCTCTGGGGCCACACCCACTTGTCACCTGGCTTTTCCAACACACCCGAAGGGCGGTGCTCATCAGGTTTCTGTCCCGTCGTGGGTATCGAGGCTCCTCAGTCGCGGTCGCGTCGCTCATCGGTTCACACTTGGACGTCAAAACTTCCTTCAACTCCTGCTGAAAGTCTGCCCAGTGAAGGTAGGACTTCCTCTCTGATCGCTTATCAGGTTATTGATCATCTGCTGATCACGTGATCGATCATCTTGTTCGTTCCAGGTCAAAATGGGCTGCTTCACGTTCGTCAAGCTGATGATGGTTGGGTTCAACCTGCTTGTGTTGGTGAGTGTCCCGGCTTGGTACTGTATAGGTGGGGTGACGAGGCCCCGCCCCCTTTATCACCAGGCTCATTGCGGCTAAAAAACAAACAATCTGGACAACAAACAACAAAATTATCATCAACATCATCATCATCAACCATTTGGGTCAGAACCAGATGTTTTTGGTATCTGTGGATCATTAGTCTGTCTGGAGGGGGAAGAGTGAAGCTGATACTGATGAACCCCCTGAAGTGGGGTACACTCCGGATGAGACGCCAGCGCATCACTGGGCCACACAAAATACAAACAACCACTCACACCTCTGGATGGTTTGGAGACGTCAGTTCACCTCAGGTGAACAGAAGCCTTCGATTGGCGCTACCCACTGCGCCAACTGACGCCAAACCTATTTTCAGAAAATGTAAATGGAATTACCCTGAACCCTGCCTGTAGCCAAGAGTCTGGACCAGGTCATGGCTCTAGAGTCTGGACTAGGTCAGGTTTATAGAGTCTAGACTGGGTCGCGGTTCCAGAGTCCTGACCGAGTCAGTTTCTCAAGGCTGGACTGGGTCAGTTTCTATTGTCTGGACCGGGTAATGGCTCTAGAGTCTGGCCCAGGTCATAGTTCTATAGTCTGGACTGGATCATGGTTCTATAGTCTGGCCCGGGTCATGATTCTAGAGTCTGGCCCGGGCCATAGTTCTATAGTCTGGACTGGGTCATGGTTCTATAGTCTCCAGTGGTTTATGGTTTTAGAGACTGGACAGGTTCATGATTCTAGAGTCTGGACCGGGTAATGGTTGTTGAGTCCGGCCCGGGTCATAGTTCTATAGTCTGGACTGGGTCATAGTTCTATAGTCTGGACTGGGTCATAGTTCTATAGTCTGGACTGGGTCATGGTTCTATAGTCTCCAGTGGCTTATGGTTTTAGAGACTGGACAGGTTCATGATTCTAGAGTCTGGACCGGGTCATGGTTTCAGAGACCGGACCAGGTCGAGGCTTTCAGGTCTTTGTCTTATTTTCTTCCCTTCCTGCAGCACGAGCTGGATCAGAACCTGATCGTATGCTCCAGCATTAACGGAGCCACCCTCCCTCCCTTTCAGCTCATGATTTCCATTAGGAATTTAAATTCTGATGGTCAGACCACAGCACACTTTACACTCCACCAATGACAGGTCCAGTGAAGGATGTGGATCTGGTTTTGGTTTGGTTGTTTTGTCTAGAACCTGTTTTCGTCTTTCCCCGGTAGTCTCAGTTGTCGTTAGTGGAGCAGCAGCGCCGAATGATGATGTCGCTAGAGAATAGTGTCTGTTTTGTAGCTCAGTGATGATGTCACGACAGAATCCTGTCTGTTTTAACTGTAGTGATGATGTCATCGGTGTTTACTTCAGACAGACTCCGCCCTTCTTGATGCTCTTTTTATATATAATCATGTTACAAACTGTTGCCGTGCAACCTCATTAACAATGAGATTAACATTGAATGTTTTTTTTCCCGATGTCACTGTTTGACCTGAAAGATGCTTCAGGCATCAAATGAATCCATAAAGTAGACAAATTAAACTTAATTTGGTCTAATTAAAAAAATCAATTCTGTTTCTAATTACGTTTTGAACGACAACCTGTTCGGAGAAGGAGTTGTAGTTTTCATTGGACTGAAGTATTAATGTTCATGTTCTCAGCTCTCAGGACTGTACAGAACAAACAAACAAACAAACAAACAAACAAACAAACAAATAAAACAACAAAAAAATCCTTCAAGTACCAAAAAGTGTAAAAAAATAATCTGGATCCATTCCTTGATCTGGAAAAAACAGTTTGCTGGTTCTGATGACGTGTGTGTGTGTGTGTGTGTGTGTGTGTGTGTGTGTGTGTGACCCATGGAGATTGGTTTGGTGACCAGCCGACATCTCCCTCATTCGAGGGGGCCCCATTCCATTTCGTTGAGCGACGGATTTGATATCTTTCCATCTCTTCTATCCGCTAACATCACTCTCTGCAGGCCACGCCCACCCATTCTGCTGCCTGTCAGTCACTTCCTGTCCTGTAACCCTGATGGGTTCCCTTCGGTTGCTTCTAGAGGAACCCTCCTCCTCCTGTCGTCTGCTCATCCGACATCCTCTTGTCTTCATCCCGCCTGACGAGGGGTGATGGATGAAAACGTCGAGAAACAAGATCATAGCGTGACAGAAGGGGGGCGTGGGGGTGGTGGTGAAGGAGGAAGCGAGAAAGACTTGAGGAGGCGGGGGGATTCCTGGAGGAGGCGGGTCCGGGGTTGGCGTTCCGCTGCAGGCTGACAGACGTTCAGGTTTCAGATGGAGGGAAGGAGAATTGCAGGAGGACAAAAGAGGATTAGGAGGATGAAGACAGACAGTGAGTAGAGACAACGACGATGATGATGATCATCATCATCATCATCATGATGATGTTGATGATGAAGCAGGAGATTCCACATTGAAAGAAGGAACGTGCAACGGTTCTGTTTACTGGTCCCACAGGTTCTGATGGTTGACGTCGGACCACTCTCTCATCTTCGTCAAACTTTGACCTTCTGTCTTTGACCTTCTACGTTTGACTTTCTGTCTTTGACCTTGTTTCGTCAACCTTCTGTCCTTTCCCCACTGTGGGACAATAAAGGGTTATCTTATTTTGACCTTCTGTCCTTGACCTGTCTTTTACCTTCAGACTTTGACCTTCTCTTCTTGACCTTCTGTCCTTGACCTGTCTTTGACCTTCAGACTTTGACCTTCTGTCCTTGACCTTCTGTCTGGTTGGCCTTTCCTTCTCCACTTCCTGTCTGTTGGTGTCAGACGTGAGACGGACGCTAGCAGCAGTCACTTGGTTCAGGAAGGTAAGGAGATAGTTGAGGAGCAGCCTGAGGCAGCAGCGTCTCCTCTGAGTCGATAATAAGGTGGAACAAAGGTCCGGTGATGTAAGATGTTCTCTTCTCTCCTATTACCCCCCCCCCCAGCCCTGGTGCCCCCACCTCACTGTTAGATAACTCCTTATTGTTGCTGATCTGATGCTAGCAGGCTAAAGCTAGATGTTCTCCTGCAGCTCGGCGGCGTGACGCTCGTCGTCATGGGGATCTGGGTGAGCGTGGATGGAACCTCCTTCCTGCAGCTCCTCGGCCCGTTCTCCAATCAGGGCAGGCAGTTCATCAACGTGGGGTTCTTCTGCATCGCCATCGGCGGCGCCTTGATGCTGCTGGGGTTCCTCGGCTGCTGTGGGGCCTACAAAGAGAGCAAATGTCTCCTGCTGACGGTAGGTCTGCTGTAGGCCACACCCTGATGATGATGCTTTTGTTTGTGTCTGATATTTTGTTTGTTTGTTTGATGTGTACTGCGTTCCTGACTCACCGTCCTGCTTGCAGTTCTTCTCCATCATCCTCATCATCTTCATCGCTGAGGTGGCGGCAGCAGTCGTGGCTCTGGCTTACTCCTCCTTCGTAAGTTTTCCTCTTCGCACTCGTTTGCTTCCCATTCCTGTCGCCCCTCCTCGACTGTCCACCTCCTCGCGTCGTACCTGACACAGGTGACATGACACAGGTGGTCACCTGGGTCAGGTGACCACCTGACACAGGCGACCCACAGGTTCCTGTACTGATGGATGAGTGTGTGTTTAATGGGTGGTGCACGCCAACAGTGATGAATGAGCCTTTAATCTCAAATGCTCCACCCACTTCCTGGGGGGTACTTCTTTTAATTGTAGCATGTATCCCATCGTCCCCTGGGGAATCTGGCATACACACACACACACACACACACGGTTTCTTTGTGTGAGCTGATGTGACAGGATGATTAATCAAACAGAGGATGGAGGCAGGAGACTCGCCGTCTGCCTGTTTTACACATTCCATATTATAGAATGGAAATTCCGCCCAGTTTATTCCCAGTTCAGCACCACAGTGAGGAAGAGGAGGAGCAAAGGCTCGGTCTTCTGGTGATGTCGGGTGAATTTCTCTCCAATAAGTTGCTGATGTGAGGAAAGAGGCGGGGCCAGAAACACTATAAAAACAAGCCTTTTGTTTTTTGCTCATGTTTCTCAGGCGGAGGGGATCCTCAGGGCGTGGGCGACCCCGGCGTTACAAGAGGAGTACGGCAGCGATCCTGTGGTGACGAAACTCTGGAACACCACCATGACAGAGGTAAGGGGTGTTGGCCGTCAGGTGATCCAATGGGTACCACACACTGGTCCAGATCAGAGAAGGGGCCACATCCTCTCAGATATCAGACGTTCAGTCCGCCATAACCACAGAGGACTTTAAGACCTGGCAGAAGATGGTGATGAACGTGATGATGTCTTCCTCTCTCCCAGCTACAGTGCTGTGGATTCACCAACTACACCGACTTTCTGGGTTCCAAGTTTGAGAAGGAGAATGGAGGGGGTCTGCCGCCCAGTTGCTGCCGGAACAGCACCTCCTGCACCCCCGAGGAGGCAGAACGCTCCTCTGTCCAGGTGACAACACGCCACACAAACGTTCAACAGTACCGTCAAGTAAAACGTGACCAGACGACGACACACCTGCTGGAAAGAGTGGCTGAACTCTCTCACTTCCTGAAGACTGGTGTTTGTACTGGATGGATGGATGTAGGGTGGATGGATGGATGTAGGGTGAATGGATGGGTTTAGGGTGAATGGATGGGTTCAGGGTGGATGAACCGGTGGCTGTAGGGCTGCCCCCCACAGAGGTGCAGACGTCCGTCAGGGGCTGGTTCCTCCTGTTCCTCCTGAAAGAACGCTTTAGTGTTTTCTGATCTCCATGTTTACGACAAACAGGTTTACTTCGTTATGCCTGAAGCGTGTTCAAATCATTACGATCGATCACATGTCAATGTTTCCTCTTCAGGGCTGCTTTGAGCACATCCTGAAGGACCTAAAGAAACACGCCGACATTGTGGGAGGCATCGCCGCAGGGATCGGACTGCTGGAGGTAAAGAACTGACTTTCAACCTGCCTCATTACTGGAGAACAATTTAACAGTTAAAAAGAAGACAAAAGAGAAATTAAGTGAGAAATAAACAAGCAGAGCAACTGTACCGGGCTGCATGGGTTACTGGAATGAACCCGGACCAATCGAACCCGGATCAACGTTGATTCTGGTTTCTCCTCCTCAGATCAGTGCCATGATCGTGTCCATGTACCTGTACTGTCACCTGGACAAGAGGATCACCTGAGACACCCTCAGGATGCCCAGCTGGAACCATTGAACCGTCAAACAGGGCAGCGTCTCTGCTGGAAGTGTCCATCCAGTGGTTGTTTTATATATTGGTGGTGGTCAATTAGACAAATAGAGATACCAATAAAACTTAAACAGCGTTCATTGATTTTCCAAACACTGTGTCTGATTATGTGCATGTATGGATCTGTACATTTCTACCCCTATGTTGACTGTGTAGGTTCTCAGATATCCAGATCATGATTATCCAAAGCTGTTTAAGATCAATCCACTGGACTTTAAGAAAGTTTCTTGAAGATGTTTCACCTCTCATTCAAGAGGCTTTCCCCTTGGCAGCTGTCCATGGCTGTGTCTCACTAAGAGCAGGGGTTGAAGAGAAGGCGATCTGCCTGGATAGTGCAGGCCAACCAGTCGCATCACAAATCTCGACACCTTGGGTTCTTACTGTACTGTTAGGCTTGGCTCCAGGAGTGTTCCAAGGAGGACTAGCACTTGTAGATATACAGTATTATCAGGGTCATTGCCTTCCTGATTCTTGGTAGCCATAATGCTTGAATTCAGATATCGGGCAGTGATGAGCAAACTTCTTCCAAACTTTTTCAAATTCATTATCATCCAACAGGTTGTTTTACCTTTGGTGTTTCCTTAAAGTTTCTCGGTCGTCAAAGTCAAGGACATCAACTACAAGGCCTTCCTGCCTTAAGAGACACTCTTGGTGAAGTGAGCAGGTGATCGTTTCCTTGACGAGGTTCATCCTGTCCTCGTTGACATGACAATAGAGACCATTCACAAGTGATTAGAGCCGATATACAAAACCTTCTTGCCAATGGGCTGCCTTGTAGGCAATGGAGCTACAAAAGTCAAATGTCTGCCCCATGATAGTTCTATTGTAATGACTATGTCCGCGAGAAAGAGAGATGATGACTATCCAGTCGAAATCAACATGGAAAGCCTCACATTGCCAAGTAACAAGAGGGTCAGCTGGTGGAGCTGTCATGTGACCGCACCCTGAAAAAGAAATTGATGGAGGTAAGCCCGTCCCATTTCTGGTGCATCACTGTGATGAGCGAGTATCCTTCCTTCCTGTGCAGTGAGTCTCCGCCTACCACTCAGCACTACCTACCTTTGTGGGCGTGGCTTCTCAGCTCTGGTACGGCAGAAGGCAAAACACAGAAACAGACTGGGCATTGACATGTCATCAGACTTGTTTTGTTGACTGGAACTCCAGACTTTGAGACTCTTCTGAGGACCAAAGCTCATCCCCAGTTCTCCCATTAACTCCTCCAAACTCAGGCCTATGTCAGTAAGGTTGAAGTTAGTGCTGCTTAATTTTTTTCACAGCACAATCTTTTCTAGTTTTTACCAACTGATAAAGTAATCAGACGAAAACATTTAGCACTTTTTGCTTGATTTATTTTGACTTTCTGGGAATAAAGAAGAAACTGAATTCATACAGAGTGTACTGTTGGTTGTCATGTTTGCACTTTTTATCTTATTTATTCATTCATCCATTTATTCATTCATTCAACTCCATGACCCCGCTTTCGTGGGTCATGGAGTTGCTGGAGCTTATCCCGGCGGACTTATGGGCGAAGGGCGGGGCACATTGGGAGCATGACGCTGGGGCCAACGCAAAGCCACACGAAAGACACACTCACACCTGCAGACACCTCCCAAGGGGGGGCCTGTGGTACTTGGCTGAGATTGTGTTGAAAAACGAGTTCATAAAGGTTTGATTTGATCTTCTCAAGACTCCTCCAACTTTTACACTTCCTATAAATGTGGGAAGGTGTTACGGCTTGTGGTGTATTGTTTCAAGCTGGGGTGATTGGAGACGGCACAGCAGCTGAGAGCAAAGCGGGTGGTCCCCATTGGACAGGCGCTAGTCCAGGTGTTAGTTTTAGCATCATAGCACTCAACAGAATTGGGTCTGTCACAGCCCTTGATGCCCCCCACGACATACAGCTTGTTGTTAATCACTGCAGTGCCAAAGTTTCTGTGGACGGTCAGCATGGGGGGTCGTTCATGCCACTCATTGGTCTGTGGGTCGTAGGCCTCAACGCTTTTCAAATGGTTGTTGCCATCGTAGCCACCGAGCTGTCAAAAAAAAAAAAATCATGTGAGTGTTTGTGTTCAAATCACATTTAACATATTGTGTAATGTTCTAAGGAACTTTAAGATTGTGAACACGTAACGCCAACTAGACACCGAACGGACGACATTGTCATTTTGTCAGTACTAAGCTCTACTAGATAAAATCAGGTACTGGACTCGGTGTAGGTTAGTTCTACATTTACTCACCACAAAGATCCGGTTGTCATATGAAATGACACCTAATCCACAGCGGCTGGTAGTCATGTCAGCGAATCTTGTCCATTGGTCGAATTCTGGATTATAACATTCACAAGTTCGAAGGCGACGCCAATACTCATGCGAACGACCACCAAAAATGTAAATCTGGACCGAAAACGGGGGAAAAAGACAAGCCTTAGGAAATATCTCTGTTCTTGGCAGAAGCCCCGGGAAAGTTCATTTTTCTCCCATTTTTTTTCTCTTTTCTTTTATATAATTTAAGAGTTCTTATTTTTTACAAGTAATGAATAACTTCCAGCGTATAGTCTAGTCCTTAAAATGTTTAAATTAACAACTTCATTCGTCGTCTTATCCACATCTCCTGCCTTCATGGATCACAAGGTTTGCTGGAGCCCATTCTAAGCGGACTGTACAGGTGAGAGGTGGGGGACACTCTGGGTACGACGCCGGTGCAGCACAGAAAATCACATGTTCTTCATATTGTTTTCTAAAACATCAAATGGAGTTCTTTGACTCCAAAGGGTTCCAAATAAACAACTCCACAACTGTTTCCAACTGCTCTGCACCTTCACTCACCTTCTTATTGAATGCTGCACAGTCGGCGTAACTTCTGGTATATTCCATGGGTGCAATTAGACTCCATTGGTTCGTCTCAGGTCAGTAGTGCTCTGCAGTCTTCTGTCGACGTGTGTCATGATCACCTCCTAACGCGTAAATATATCCATTCAAAGAAGCAACGCTCACACCACAGCGGCGGTAGTTCATGGGTGCTGCTTCAAGCCAAACGCGTCTTTTTACATCAAATTTGCGCACGCTGTTGAAAGACTCCTTTCGATCACCGCCACCAATGCAGTAGATGAACCCATTGTGGAATACAGTGCCATGATAGCAACGAGGCTTTTCCTGATGATCTGTAATATCCAACCAGCAATCAGCACGGTCATCGTAAACCTCGATGATGTTAGTTTCACTGGTGTTCCGTCCCCCAATAGCAAAAATAATGGCATTAGGCAAACGAGGACGACCAATGAGGTTAGAGCAAAATCTCATGGGCAGTCTGGCATCGGACAGCTGAAGTCTGAGTTGCAAGACGACATCTAGAATCTGTAGACACTGAGTGTTGTTACTGAAATATGGATCGGACATCAGGGTTATAAACTCATTTATACTGCACAAGGCCAGCCGAGCCTACAGAGGAAACAGAATACAATTTGAATGGAACAGAATGAAATTGTGTTATTCCATATTTTTGTTACAGACAACAACTACGATAAAAACCAGCAGTGTCAGTCTGATATGAATTTTAACTTTAGAAATGTTTTTGTATTAACAGGACTCATCACTAAATGACAAAATTATACTTTTGTTTCTTCATCTTGATAAAATTTAATTTAGCTGCAGGTTTAAGAGCAACCAGGTAGCCTACAATTTAACCCATGGATGCACAACTTACCAACACCTACACTCTTCCGCGAATGGGGTCAAAAATGACCCCAATTAAAGTCAATGTGTTTTTGCAACAGGTTGTCATTTGTTAAAATCTTTAGAACAAAGATTTGTAATATTTCCATATTTCAGCTTTTACCTCATAAAACATGTTTGTGACTTGAGGCTATTTTCGTTTTTCTCTATTTTTCCATTCGAGGAGTAAGTGGGCCGTTCAGAGCAAAGAATTCAAAGGTTCATACAGGATTCCAAAATTGCAATTTCGTAAAATTAATGAAAAAACTAAATAAAACTTCAAATGGCCTCATTTCATAAAAGTGTTTTATGAGGAATACTTGGAACATGAATATATTACAACTTTTCGTTTTAAAGCTTTTGAAGAGTAACAACCCCTGGGTTATTTCTGACCCCACCTTGCATCTAAGGGTTAATTGAACATTTAAATGAAGCATAATGACAGAATGTTGTCTTACCTTTAACAAGAGTACAGGTAAATGTGAGGTTCTTTGCTCAGGTGCATGGTTGATCCACCTAACGCAGGCCTCATACACGGTTTTCTCATCATTCACATTGAGCTCATCCCTTTTGAGGATTTCAGTGAGTTCCTGCAAACTGAGCTCCAGGAAGTCCTCGCTAGAAACAACCTTCTCAAACCTATTCAGTAAAAAGAAGCGAGCCCTGTGCAGCACTTGAGGACCTGAGATGGTGAACCGACAGACGCCAATGCAGTTTTCTGGAGTGAGATTCTCTTTCAGGAAGTTGCTGCATGCCTCTACAATGCCAGTTACAATCAAATAGTCAGCTGCTATAAGCAGATCTTGTACGTTGTCCTCTGTCACAGAGACAGAACCTGAGTACGCAAAGTCAATGATGACACGTTAAAGCCGACACCCCCAGCGTAGATGACAACGTCACATGAAGCCTCCAAATCCTGTCTTGTTAATCCTTTCATTTTTGAAGCAGTTCCCATCACACTGCTAACAGTGACGTGTTTTGAGTCGAGTCAACAGGTTTGTGTCTCATGAGATCACCTCAAATGACAGACATTAAAGCATGAAAGACATCAAAGACATTAAAGCATGAAAGAGATCAAAGACAATAAAAGAAAGATCAAACAACCATATATATGACCTGTGTAGATCAAAGCCAGACTGATCTTTGATCAGTATAGATTCTATATTGTAGATCACTGGTTGGTGACACAATCCATCTGCCTGCATGCCCTTTAATGCCATGTTGGAGAAGGGGTTTATTCTTTTCCTTTTTCTTGTCAGACCACCTTACTCATCGTCTTCATCACTGGAAGACTCTCCTTTCGTCTTCCCAGTCTGGTCATGGAAACAGGTCTGGAATCTGCAGAGGTTCCCTCACCCAAATCAACGCAACAACAGAGTACAACCCCTAGTGTCACGACACAAACCAGAAGTACCTCTCCTCCCTGAAATAGACCCGTTTCCTCCGGAGACGTACTACCTGGAATACCTGTACAACAATATTCACCAATCAATGGACAAACTCCACCTTACTCAAGACAATAACGGAACTTTAGTAGAGTCGTAATGACACTTAAATGTCATTACTACTCAAATGGAGATTACTTATTGAAATTTAATAAAAAACGACTTACAATTCAGCTATGAACAACCTCTCAGAAACAATTATGTTAGTTGAGGACTAGTATCTGTATTTGTTCATAACAAACTTCACCTTAGCTTGTTCCACCACTTGTCTGTCCTTTGTTGTCCAGCTGAAGACCCAGACTATTGTCCCCCCACTGAACAAGGCCAGTCAGACACACAGAAGTCCCCTGATTAGTCATCTGAAGAGAATGTGGATATTGTGCCCGACCGAAGGAGCCACAAAGTGCTCTTACTGGGCAGTTACCTCCTAGACAGGCTAAAACACCAAGTCACAGTTTTCTACGTATTTGGCCAGGACCTGTACCTCGGTTTAGGACTGTCTCCCCAATAGATGCTATAATTCAAGACCAACGGACAAACTGAACTTCGGTTTAAATGTCTTAAGGTTGTCCTGCTCACCTCCAAAGCTCTAACCAATCAAGCACCTTAATATCTGAGGGACATAATGACTTGTCATCTCACTGGAATGCTGAGCTCCCAAATGCAGGAACACTGACCATTCCTAGGATGCTAGAAGGGAACCTGGGAGAAACAACCTCCCAATTCAGGTCCAAGATGGAGGCTAGACTGCTTGGGGGTGACACGCCGAGACCCTTTACTCCTCCACCTTATAGTTCCTTACCTCCTACTCCTCCAGCTGGTCCTCCCTCTCATCATAAACCTACGCGACTCAACGACTCCTACCAGGCAGAAGATCAGCACCAGCTGTGAATGACTTCATTCAACACAGAGATCCTCTTTCCTGTGACATCACAGCTAATGAAGGTCAGATGACCGGCAGCCAAGGTCATCCTCCATCAACCACAAACCACAGACACCAACCATTTACATTTCTCTCACCAGAGACACTTCCTGACAGCAACACCACGACGATGGGGGTCAGCGAGGCGAGGCGTCAGAATGAACACACGGGTACTCAGTAGAAACACCTTTATTCACTTCAGACAGGCTGGCCTGCATCAGATCATCAGAGACCTCCCTCTGAAACCAGGAAGCTGGTCTCAGATCCGGTTCAAGGACCACATGGTCTCTAACAGGACATTCATTCAGTTAGTCGGTGGAGTGTTAATGTCTGAATGATCACCAGTCGATTAATACCTGATTAATAAGAACACTGTAGCGCTGACAGAGGAGTGGTTCAGGTCATGTGACCACACTCTTTCAGCATTGCGGACATTGATGGATGCTTACCTCCCCAGGTTATTTGTGTGGATCAGGACCCCGTCAACATCAGCTAAGGGTTGTCAACAAACTTTGCTAAGAGTTGAAATTATTTTTTGTCATTTCATCAGATTTTCAATGATAAATAAAAACGCTGTTTGTCACAGCAGCGGGTGTGAAGGACGGCGCCATCAGGAGGACCAACACCGATAGACATGTCAAGAGCTATTAGATGTTCACCACAGTGGACCAATCACGTCAATATTGTTTTAATTAGAGTAATGAATCAATTATTTTATTTTAGAATTATTACTCTATTATTATTATTATTAATACTATAGTCACTGCTTGTGTGTTTGACCAGCCGGCACGTAGAGCAGTGATTATGTGTTTTCCTTTGCACCAATGCTGCTGCTTTATGTGACTTCAATTGTCCCTTGGGGACAAATAAAGGTTTTCGAATTGAATATAATCCTATTATTAAAATTATAAGTATTTTTTATTTTATGATAATAATTATAATGAAAGAATAACAATGATAACATTTTATATTAATTATATAATGTAATTATAATTATTTTATAATAATTAGCTGGTATTATTTGATTATTCCAATTATTTTCAGTATTATAATTTTTAATGATTATTTTATTAATTATGTTTTCTTGTTTTGTTTACAAACAAGAGAACCAGTTGAAAGTGGAAGCTGCCTGTTTGGGTGAACTTTGACCTATGGGACCAATAATCAATTATACATTGTCACATCTCTACAGTGGCTGAAGGGGGACAAAAGTAAAAAGATTCAGGCGATGCGGGCGTGGCATCGGCACCACAACCTCAACGCCATCTCCTCTTTCCCACGAGGCTCTGTGATGATCGGTGGCCCTTCGACCAGCTCCAGGGACTAGCCTGGACCCGGCTTTCCCTTCACGCTGGTCAGTGTGGAGCGGTTTTGCGTTGTGTGACTGTTGTGCGGTCGGCGTACACACAGTGTATAATATATAAGTGTGGCGTAGATGCAGTTCACCTGTTTGATTACGGGCCCGTAATCAGTCGTCCTGAAAATAACCTGATCGTCTGCATCAAAAATATATCAGCTCCGTTTTCACATCGTTAAAAAGTTTCAAACGTAATAAAACTGAAATGAGGACAAATAAATAAAATCACAGCATCGTCACACAGGAAAGCGTTCGTTTGCGTCCTTTGTACCACTCAGGGTTGTCATGGAAACAGAACACCGCAGCTGCTGGACAACCCGACCCGTTCAGGTGGAGCAGGTGGACGCTCATCACTTGGTCTACGACCAAAAAGAAGCAACTTCAACTCCCAGAATGCCTCTGGAACAATCACACCTGGGAGTGGCCAGGCTGGACCGGAGAACAGGCTCTGGTTCAGGTGTGTCTGTGATGTCACAGCTGCTCCATGGCTACGCCCTCGTCCTTGGGTGGAGGCTCCAGATGAATGGGAGAGACACTGGCCGGCTTCCTCACGCTGGAGATGGAGGGAAAGGAGGAGATGGAGGGGGGAAGAGTGAGGTGTCCAGGTGAAGTCGTCTCCAGACCTCCTCAATCGATCACCAACTGCCTCAAACCACAGCTTCATCCACGACATGACCCCCCACCCCCCCATAACCAGAGCAGACTTACGAGTAAGGTGAGATGGGCGTGGCCACCACCAGGATGTGGTTCCTCTTCCTGAAGAGTCTCCAGAGTCCTCGGTGGTATCCTCGAACATCCAGGTCCCAGACGTGAAGGCACTGCGGGAGGGGTGGGGGGCAGACAATGAGCCTGGGTGAACGTGTCAGACACCAGTCGTCCAATCAGCTCAGACCTCCTGATGATGTCACATGTTCTGTTCAATAATGAGCCTCGACCACATGGCAAACGGAAGACATCCTTAGGACTCATCGTCAGACTCCTGTCTCCATGGCAATGTGACGACCCCCCCCCCCCCGGCCCTAGTCTGACTCACCTTGGCAAGCTCCGTCCAGGTGGACGCGTCCGTCTCCGTCTCCATCTGGATGAACATGATGTAGGTCCGCCCCTCAGTGTCCGGAACAAAGGAGTCCTCGCATGGGTTCTTACTGTGGTCCAGTAGCTCCGCCTCCCTGTACACACACACACACACACACACACACACACACACACACACACACACACACACACACACACACACACACACACACACACACACACACTGTAACAACCACTGCAGGTCTTCATCTCTAATCAATACGAAGCTCGACTCACTTCAGCAGCTTCTGGATCTCCACCTCATACGAGTCCTTCTTCAAACTGTGAACAAGAACCAAAATGTTCCTCCAGCAGGTTGAGATCCAACAGAACCGAACAGACCAGCACAGACCAGACCAGGACGTCATGTGATCTGAGTGGACTCACCTGTCCACACTCTTCAGCTGCACGTTGGGAACGGTGTTGAACTTGTGCTTCTTGAAGTAGACCTCCTACGAGACAACCACAGTCAGAACCTTTGACCTGTGAACCTGTGACCACCGTCACCCAAACATGGTGGTTGGCATGGGGGGGCTGGGGTAAGGGGTGGGGTTAGTGTTGGTGAGGGTTAGGGTTTGGGATGGGGGGATTGGGGCTGTGTGTGCGGGGGTGGTGTCATGCTCCCTCACGTGGAAGTATCCGTTCATGTTGAGGCCGATGATGCCGAAGTGGTACGATCGGGACACGTCAGGGATGACACACTCTCGGCCCCGCCTCTGTTCTGGCATCCGCATCCACATATCCCAGTCCCAGAGCTGCAGGTCAGAACCGGTCAGAACCCTGCTCTCGTTTCAACGGACTCCACTACGACAATGCTGGTTCTGGTCCTACCTTCTCGGGCGTGGGCCACTTGGGCTCCAGCTCGTCCTTGTAGAGCTTCTTCTTCAGGACCCAGCCCAGACCGGGCATACTCTCTACCCTGTAGAGCAGCGCTGGGTCCTCAGCGGTGTGCTCGTAGCCCTGGACAACGAGAGGTTCTGATCAGTCATCCCACCCGGGACCATTCCACTGTTAGGTCAAGGATGGGCGGAGCCGTCGGGACTCACCAGGTCGTTCCAGGCGGAGATGCAGTACAGACTGTCGTCCTCATCCAACAGGTGGATCGTCTGACTCAGGAAACTAAAAAACAGACCCCAGCCAATCAGAACCAGCTCCATCGGACCAGCCCCTTCAGAACCAGTTCCATCAGAGCCAGTCCCATCACAACCAGCCCCACCAGATCCTGCCCCATCAGACCAGCTCCATCAGAACCAGTTCCATTAGAACCAGCTGCATCAGAACCAGTCCCATCACAACCAGCCCAATCAGATCCAGCCCCACCAGAACCACCTCCATCAGACTATCCCCATTAGAACCAGCCCCATCAGAACCAGCTGCATCAGAACCAGACCCATCACAAACAGAGAAGTAAGTCCTTCAACAGAACTCTGAAGACACCCACAATGCATCACTTTTGTCACCTGAGGGCCGTCCCAGGTGCGGTTCCTCAGGTCCAAATATTGTAAGGAAGAACCAGTAACATCTGGACCTGTGTTAAAGATATGGAAGACTGGACGACTGGATAACCTGGACCCAGAAGACACCTGAGCTGTGACTGTCAGGAACCAGAACTGGACCCGAGTCTCCACTGCATACCTGAAGAAGTCGATGGAGACGTCCAGGTCTTCTTCCAGAACGATGGCGTAGTCCGCCTCCTGATGAAGACAGAACCCGATGCCTACGTTACAACCGACAGCCAGTTGAACCCGACCCGACACATCAGACACGAACAGAACCTCAGGTACTCACTGGGTGCAGGTTGAAGGTGGCGGTGAGGCTGGCCTTGTAGTGCTGAAACAGATCAGACCGGGTCAGACTGAAGAACCGGGCGACCAGCAGCCCTTCCTCTGAGGAGCTGCACCTTACCTGAGACACCCGGGCGTTCTTGATGCTGATGGGAGTGTGTTGGAGTCCCTTCAGTCCAAACAGCTCCACCACATCCATGGGCTCCTGGGTCAGAAACAGACACACACCGCTACGACTGTTTCACTGTGTCGACCTGGACTGTTTCACTGTGTGAACCTGGACTGTTTACCTCATAGTATCCATCGATGAAGACTGTGATCATCTGAGGATTGACGCCATGAGCTGAAAGAAGCGATCTCAGCATCCTGGAAACAAACATTCATTCATTAGTCATCAGGTGGACAGACAAACCGAATCGTTACCCTGAACCTAAGCTGATCCTATCCTTAACCTCATCTCTAACACTTAACCCATATCCTAACCCTTAACCCTAAACACGTAACCACGGTTACCTGTAGAGGTAGTTGGGCCGGTTCCCCGCTATGACCGCCACGGGGACGTTGAAGACCTTATTGAAAGGCAGCTGGGGACAGAGAACACAGAAGGTCAGAGGATCACGGTGAGTCTCCCTGAGGGTTTGCAGCCCTTCGCGGTGACTTACAGGTTCGGCATTGAACTCGATGGGTGCCGGGTCTTTGCAGCTGCAGATGCTGCCGTATCCTTCCACTTTGCTGCAGAAGATCTTCCTCCTCCTGTTGAGCTCGGTGTCGGCCCAGTGGCACTCGGCCTCTGCAGGCAGACCAGAACATCCACATCTTCACCCGGTGCTAATGAGGCTATGTCTGTTTTTGTCCGAACCCAGTGTTACCTTCAGACGCGGTGAGCTGCACCTCGGTCTTCAGCAGCACCGGGTCTCCCCAGGTGGAAAGCGCCGGAGACTTTGAACTCTTCTCTCCATACACCTGACCTGGAAACCCATAGAAACCCTATAGATCACCTCATTGATAAATAATGATCCACAGACGATGGATAGACGTTAGTTAACCCACTACATTCCCATGACCTAGACAACTACCAAATATGGACTTCCTGCCCAAGGCCATTACACTGTACAACTTTTCCCCTTCATCGTTTACATATTTAGTCTTTACACTTCACTAGAAAATGGCTAATATTTCATGTTCTATATATACTAAGGTACAAGTCTTTCCGTTATTCTAATTTGGTCGTTACTACTCTTCTTGATACTTCCTAATGTGCGTTTATTCATCATCAGTTCCTGAAGCACTGCATCGTGGATCAATCAAGCTATTCTTATCAGATAACGATCTGATCAGTCTGATGTGGAATCAACGAAAGCAGAAGATTCTCGGTTTATTCTTCACCAGACGGACTGAAGCACTAACGGTTACTTGACGTGGATTCCTCACCTCCTTTCTTCACCACCAGCGTCCACATGTCCCTCCAGCTGAGGCTGACGGACACCTGACTGCCCAGACTCTTCAGCAGGTTCTTAGCAGCGTCCTTCAGGTGGAACGTCCCCTCATCCTAAAGGACAAACACACCAGCCAGTAGTCAGGCAGTCACTGTCTATGTCTGCATGAATACCACAGGACTAGAACCTGAATGCAACAGAGATGTAGAGAACAAGCTCAGAACTTGAATAATGACTCACCTTTATGGTGAAGATGAGAACTCGACCACGGGTCACCATGTTGAGGAAGAGGATCATGGCTTCATCCTCATGAGGAGAGTATGTGTCAAATATCCTCTTGGCCATCACATGACCCTTACACACAAAGACATGTCACAAATGACAAGAAATAAAAATGGACATTTGAGGAGCTCCAACAGAATCTGGAGGAAGGAGGCAATCGTTCATGTTCCTCAGTTGGTTTACATCAGGTCTGAATGTGAATACAGCTTCTCAACTCCTACTCAGAAAGAATAAAAGGCTTCATTCATTCAGGCTTTGAATGTTTTAAATGTTTGTCTAGTGTCTAATTCTTTATTTCTGATAACAAAAACACACCCCAGAGAGGATGTTATTTCTGAGCTCCAGACAGCAATAAAACAAAAAGTGCTTACGGTTGCCTGGTTGAGGACGATCACATGGATGCCTCTACCCTGCTCCCGCATGTCATCCTCCAGCACCTGAGACAAAATCAAAACTGATTCAATGGGACAATGAAGACCGTCCAGCTAACAGGCTAGCAGAGTAAGGATAGCCATCATGGTCAGCGGTGAGGGGTGGGATTATGGTTGGCGTTGGGGTTAGGGGTCAAGTATGGGTGAGTAAATCTTTTCTACTGCTGACTTAAGAAGAGTTTGGGTTGGGTTAGAGTTGGGTGAGAAAAAATTTCTACTGCTGGCTGACAGGAAAGGTTGGGGTTAGGGTTGAGGTCAGGGTTGGGATGAGGTCAGGTTAGGATTGAGGTTGGGATTAGGGTTGGGGAAAGGGTTGGCGATAGGGTTGAGGTTAGGGTTGAGGTTTCGGTTGGGATAAGGGTTGAGGTTAGGGTTGGTGTTAGAGTTGAGGTTAGGGTTGGGGTCAGGGTTGGGGTTAGGGTTGAGGTCAGGGTTGGGGTTTCGGTTGGGATAAGGGTTGAGGTCAGGGTTGGGGATTGGGTTGGGTGAGTAAATCCTTTCTATTGGTGACTGACATAAGAAGAAACCACTGGTTTATATGTTCGAAACCAGGCAGCCAGCTGAACTCACAGTGGTTCCATCCACAGCCACATACACTTTGGAGCGACTCGAGTAGACCTCGATGTCCAAAATCTTCCGTCCATTAGCCGGCCTGCGGGGGGTCTCCATGTTGGGGACGGTGTCCTCTACAGGAGAGGACAGAGAATAATGTCAGGGCCATTTTTTTCTAAATAACATACAACCAACACCCATCTTTACACTCTGAACAGGAAGTGAAGCAGCAGGCTGGAGCCACAATGAGGGTCAGACTTCCCAAACCAACAGTTAGACCTCTGTCAATGTCAGGGACCCTTAAATCTGGGACCGAGGGTCCAGATAAGGCTTCCGATGCTAGAACTAAAAGACGTTCTCAAAAATGTAGTAGGCAATGAGTTTGATTTGTTCTAGGTAGATAGATATACTTTATTTATCCCAAACTGGGAAATTTAGACGTTACAGGAGCAGAACAGAATTATACATTGATGAAAAAAATAAGTCAGGGAAAGATAGTAATAATATTGATAATAACATTAAAAAATATTGACAATATTGACACTATTAATAATACTAATAATAACAACAGTACCTATGCATGGTTACATTTAGTCATAAATAAGTGTGGCACTCTGTGGCCATACACAGGACCTACAGCGCGACGGCTTGGTCTCTACCCAGCCTGTGTTCTGGGTCAAGAACTTTTCTTGGGTTGCCCTCTTGGAGTGCATCTTCCTCACCGTATTCCTGAGATGCTGCGTCTTCATCAGCCACTCGTCTGGTGTCCAAGATGAGTTTGATGTTGACGATGACCGTTATGAGCAGAAACAGCACCGCCCCCGCCTGCAGAGGAGGAAACATTACATCATCTGTTGGTCACAGAGTTCAACTGGAGAACCAACCTTCCAATACGTGCAATACGAGTCAATGCATCGGCCGGGAAACAAACTATTACTCTCAGAGCTCTGATCAGGAAGTTAGAACCACACATCTGACCCTAAAGCAAACGTGTTCCAGCTTCTGTTTGAACCCACGACACATTACATCAGAACTCAAAGGCAGAACTGGCCAGGAAACAGGGAAGGTAACCCGACCAGTGGTTCCAAGAAGAGCCTCAGCCATGCAGGTCCTGGGAGATCTCAGTGTGGACGGAGGTCAACTGGACCAGAGAAGCTCCTGGATGAGAGGCAGGTGTGTTGAACTCCAGCTGACTATGGAACACAGGGACGGTACAGGAAGAAGGTTCTGATCATCTCTCCAGGTCCTGACCTGGACCATGACGCGTTCACTGATTGGACCTTCAACTTGCTGTAAACCACGAAGCCTCCACGCTCCAACACTAGGACATCAATGGAATTGGACCAAACCACGTGACTGCTGCTCACCTGGCAGCAGCGGCGCACCGCCCGCCGGTTGCTCAGCCGGTACTTCCAGGTGAGGTAGCAGCTCCTCTGCTGGCGGGGGACGAACGGCTTGGCCCGGGGGTTGGGGGTCCAGGTCTCCATCCCCGACAGAGCTCCTCCGGCTCCTACGTCCGGGACATGTGCCGCTCCAGACCCGACCGACGCACCGCGGCCCGTCACGTCATCGGCGGAGACCCGGTTCCCGGTGAGGAAGTCACGGATTTCTCGAGGGTAACGAGGAGTAACGCAGAGATTTTAATCCGGTGTGGAGACAAACGCGACTGGTTTCATCCCACAACAAGGAAACACGACCCTCCGTGTTCCTGTCGCGGACAAACTACGTCACAAGGAGCTGTTTTTTTTCTGTGGTGTTGTGTGTCCCTCTGTTCTCTACTGCCCCCTAAAGGACAACCAGAAAACAGAAAATATACTTCTTCACGTACATGCGTGTGTGTGTACGATTTAGAGTATATATGTATATATATCTTATAAATATATATATGTAAATATATATATATATGTGTGCGTATATATGTGTGTGTGATTTTGATTCATTTTTTAAATTTATATGCTGTTGTAATCCCCTAAGGGAAATTAAGAATGCAAACTCTAGTATATGTTAGTCAGTCACACGCATATATATTTATGTGTACAGGCCCCTGTAATACACACAACCACACACAGGGGGGCCTGTAAGCATGCATGGGGAGGTAGGGTGGCGGGCAGCCCCTTTGTGGAGCGCCCAAATGAGCAGTTTGTGAGGGGGATGGCGCCTTGCTCAAGGGCGCCTCAGCAGCGCTCCAGAGGTGAGCTGACACCTCCCACTGTCAGCTCACACCCGGGGTGTTTTTGGACGGGAGCGGGAATCGAACATCTTGGAACATTGGACGATCCTACCACTGAGCCACTGCCGCCCCCAATATATATACACGTGTGTATATGTATATATGTACATATGTATATTTTCAATTCAATTTAAAAACTTTATTTGTCCCAAGGGGCAATCGTAGGAACAAAAAGCAGCCATATTTGTGCAAAAGACAAGATTGGTGCACAAAAAGGAAATGAATATGTATGTATATGCATCTGCATACACATGAACACATGTGGAGTTATGTGCTTAACAAATTGGTTTAACTTTAACTTTTGTACACTCAGGAACCGGATAAAATATAAAGACGAGGGAGAGGGCCATTGTGAATAAGACCATACTTCAAAGCTAGTGCTTTGATCTATGAGAGGTCAGAGCACTAGCTTTGATGTTTGATCAATGCAAGTAGGTTGGTAAAATTTTGAATTCAGGGGTGTCGCGGTCTGTGACTGCACTGGTTCCAGTTGACATGACCAAAAGAAAGTAACAAATAAATAAATACATTTGCAAATACCATATAGTGTTTTATTATTACTCTTATTGCTCTTCTATATTTGCTTTCTTGGTTTACTCTCCATGTGCTTTGATCTTTCCGATCCAATTTCAAACTGACTAAAAAGAGAAAAGGCTTTGATGTTTTTTGTTAAGATCAAAGCTCAAAGTTGAAATCAAAAGCTCAATCAAAGCTGATCAAAGACATTAAAGGTATTGGATACAACCAAGCCATATGTTATATAAATGGGAGGGTCATGGTGCTGGTTCAGTTTTGCTCCTTGTCAGAAGCAGGTAAGTCACTTTATTATTGATTACACAACATATAAAACAACCTTCTGGGGTTTTGGGATAGGCTAAAATTACACCACGTTCATGTCTTATCACAGAGGTGCTTAATTTTCTTCAAAATCTGTTTGGTGGTCCTCAATCTGGGATCAAACATTGAAGTGAATAAATTGTTAATTGTTGAAAAGCTGCTGTATTTTGGTTGCGTTCAGACTGCAGGCCAATCGGATTCCAATCAGATTACCCTTCATATCCGATTTTTAAGGCTGACAGTACACTCTGCCTTTAACAAGTATGTTCTGTTCAGAGTGGGACACATTCATTGGTGATTTGACAGCTTGTCATAGCAACGATGGTGGAGGCGTTGACCAGCACACCATAAGGCGTCACGCTCGTTCTACTGGCGCATTGGCTGTGACAGTCAAAACAAATTGGAGTGTCCCAGGCTGCTTACACCGAGACGTGTCCGTCCAAAGGCGATTGAAAACTACCTCCCGAAAGTGGTTTTCAATCTGTCTTGCAAAAATCGGGTTTTATGTGATATGTGACTGTTCAAACTACAAGAGCCATCTGCATCAATCCATATAAACACTCTGAAGGCAGCCAATTCAATTCAATAATTGACCTGCTTGAGTTGTGAACAGAGTTGAAGATGTTCCTGACTTGACGTGTCTGTTTCTTTAGGCTCATTTCAGCTAGTTCTTCTTATTTCAACTACTTGCCTGTCAGAATCCCAATAACTACCAGGAATATGGATAGAGACACGTTCATGCATTCAGCCCTGAACTTCATCCACCTGCAGCTGGTGCAGCTGACTAAAGACTGTAATGAGACATACAACAATGGTTCGGTCAGTGAGGAGTTCTTCATGGAGTTAAAAACTGAATTGGAGAAGATTCTCCACCAGGTAAGTGTGTCTCTGGGTAGCAGTGATAGTACTCATGCCTTTTAATATCTTAGGATTCTTTACTTCTCTCTTTTCACCTCACTCGTAATAATACTATATATTGTAGAGTGTACTTATTAATGGTTGGATTCATTCCTGTCTTTCATTTAGGCCCATCTGGCCTCCTGTCCCACTGTGGAGGGTGCACAAATGGTTGATTTTGAGGTGTACCGGTTAATCGGTGGTGGCGCTTATGGGTCCGTCTCCATCGTGAGGCACAACCAGACGGGTGGGAAATATGCCATGAAGTCTGTAAAACGTGGGTCCGTCTCCCCAGTCCTGCTGGCCATGGAGCGAGGCATCCTCACCTTCACTGACAACCCGTTTGTTGTCTCTCTCCTTTGCTCCTTTGCGACCATGTCTGACTTCTGCATGGTGATGGAGCACGTGGAAGGTAAGGATGATGCTGTGGATTGTCATGCTAATGCTTCATGTATCGAGTACATGTTTGGACCCCAGGACTCCTATCTGCCTGACCTGACTCTGTTCCCATGAATCCTTCTGATCTTGTAGGTAAGGATTGTGCAGCTCTGCTTCGCCAGCATGGCCCCCTCAATTTGGACCTGGTCCACCTGTATGTGGCAGAGACCACCCTGGCTCTAGAGTACATCCACAGCTACGGGATCATCCACAGGGACCTCAAACCCAGCAAGTGAGTTGGCAGTCTGTCCTTGATGTGAGACAAAAGTCAGGCTTTCTTGTTAGGATTTAGATTGTATTTGACTGACCTGTCTGGTGAATGTAGCGCCAGCATTTCCTCAACGATCCGCAGTTGCCATCAATCATATGGTGTGTATTGAGCAATTGAACCTGGCAGCACTCATACCTCTAGGTTGGATGCAGTTTAACATCATACCCAGGATGTGACGAATGTAGCCCAGCGTAGAACAGAGATAGTCATGAAACTGTCACATAATCTAACACCAATCATATTTCTGCTGTTTTCATACCAGCATGTTGATCAGCTCCACCGGTCATATCAAGCTGGCAGATTTTGGCCTGGCATTAATCGGTTCAATCAATATGACAGTTGACCTTACGGAAGACTCAAACATTAAGCTTGCTGTCACAGAAATTGAGGGCTGTGAGGTTAGTCTCTCTTTTTCTTTATGTCAACTAAATGTACATCATTAAATGTACATATTATCCAGGTTTTATTTCCCTTCATTCATTTCTTCCTGCAGATGGTGGGAACTCTCCCTTACATGGCCCCCGAGATGCTCCTGTCGTTAAAATATGGGAAACCGGTGGACTGGTGGGCCCTCGGCATCGTCATGTACGAGTTGCTGATGAAATCGTTTCCCTTCGAGGGAGAGACAGACAGGGAGTGTTTCGAGTCCATCATCAACAGTAAGACTAGATCCACTTCACAGCAGATCTGCACACTGTCTTTGAACAATGATTCAAATGTCTATTCTACTTTGTGATTTACCTTCTAAAAAGTTTCCCTTCAGTCCTTTTGGTAATGTTGGTAACAAATGCCTTGTGCTTCATTTTCAGAACCCTTCTTTTGGCCCTCAAACAGAGATAAACTGCCAAAGGAAGCCCAAGACTTTGTCTGTAAGCTCCTCAGTAAGGATCCATTGGTCCGCCTGGGCACAAGTGAGTGGTAGGACCCAACCAGTGTAGCTAGAGTTGGTCAGCAGTAGCTCTCGGGACAGGACATGTACAAACGTACAACAACGTTCATCAATATCTGACTGCCTTATTGTTTTTCCAGACGGGGCCTGTAAGTTGAAGGAACACTGTTTCTTCTCCGGACTGGAATGGAATACCCTCCTGAACCAGGAGGTCCCTCGGGTGTTGGATAAAAACAGAGGTAATTCTGAACACACAGACAAACTCAGACTCCTATTTGACAGGAGCAGAAAGTTAACTGCTTCGCTAAAGGGCTGTTGCTGTTGATCCAATTGAAGAAGTCTCTTGGATGAGAGACGAGACGTCTTCAAGAACTTTCTTAACGTCCAGTGGATCGACTCAACAGCTTGTGGATAACCATGACCTGGATCACTGAGAACCTACACAGACATGTTGCTGTTGATGGTTAAACTTGGATTTTTGGTCATAGCACTCAGGAACCGAGTATCTTTTCCATCTGTTATTTGGATGGTTTTTATTTTTGTGAAGTCTAGTGGGGATTTAATTTGGACCAATGTAAAAACAGATGATTTATTTGGTGACTTAATGTTTGTTTGTTTCCAATGTTTTTTACAGTCCAGTCCCCCATAACGGTGGAGGATCAACCCTATGTCAGCCACAGCAGCCAGGACAGTGACTTCTACGGTGATGATGACCTTTCACTGTGTGACTACAGGGATCTGAATCTATCACTGCTTGATATGTTAGAACCGGAACCAACACTGGTCGACCTGGACAACCCAGAACATGCACTGATTGATGAAAATATCCCAGAACAGGCCCTGGTTGACATCTGCAACCCAGAACCGGCACTTTATGAACGTTTTATGGAGATTTTCTGGATCATCATTCTGTTTACAATGACTTGGCTTGGGGACAGTTAAGGATCAGGGTGACCAAAATTCTGGTGTGTGAAACTGGCACCTGGAGAGGTGTCAGTTCGCTTTCCAAAAACTGTTAAGGTACTCTTGAACAAAGCACCAAACCTCACAAGATGCTCCTAGGGTACTGCTACATGGCTATTAATTATACTTACATATGTATTACTTATACATTTATATTGTCTGTGAAAAAATATATGTATTGAGTGAAAGAAAAACTTCCCTACAGAGGAATTAGTAGAGGAGATTTCTTTTTTCTTTTAAAAATCCTGAAAAATAAAGTCATCTGAAAGATGAAAATCCCGGCTTTCATTGGGCTGAAATTGGAAAAGAGTGGTTCAAGAAGGATGAGATATAATTTTCATACTTCGATTGGCCACTGCAGAGTTTAGACCCAAACCACATTGAGAATCTTTGGGATGTGCAGGAGACGGCTTTACCCAGCGGTCACATCCCACCATAATCAATGCAAGATCTTAATGAAACAATAATAAATCACTGGATGGAAATGACTCTTGTGATATTGCAGTAATTTATTGAAACAATGTCACAGGGAATGCATGCCGTCATCAAAGCCAAAGACAGTCCAACAAAATACTAGAGTGTGACTTTTTTTTGGTGGCAACTTTTTTTCTGAACACACAGTGTATGGGTATAAATACAGCAATCCCTCGTTACTTGCGGTTAATCTGTTCCAGAACCACCCACGAAACAAAATTCCGCAATATAGCAAATAATTATTTACTTAGTTATTTACGGTAATTTAAACATTTATGAACCCTCCCTATAAGTGCTTTAAACAGTCTATAAGACATACATAGACTACTTAAATAATTTTTTCATTTTCTCTAACCACATCAATCACTTGCGTGGGTCGCGAGGAGCTGGAGCCCATCCCAGCCAAGGGCGTGAGGCGGGGCAAACCCTGGGCACAGACACAGACAACTGCACGCACACACTCACCTACGGGCAATTTGGAAAAGCCAATTACACTACTTATATTTATACACAGATACTAACGGAGGAACAAGCTCTGGGCGGGCTTACTGTGCAGGTTGTAAATCAATCATCTGTGACTGAACAATGTTTATTATCTCTGGGTGTAAATAAGATTGACCCCCAACCTGTTAGTCCAGCTGGGATGGAACCGATGGTGGGTTACTGTTGAAATGGCAAGTGTAAAGAAGTAGAATCAATGTCTAATCAATTTCAAACTTCAGTTGTGGTTCACGGATTCTCGCCAACACCTGTGGTGGGCTGAACCTTACTATTACTGCATAGACTTTGCTGTGCTGTCAAATGAACATAACTTTTTTTTTTAACATATTACATAAAAATATGACTAACGCACAAGAGAAAAAAGGACAATGTTTGTTTTGTTAAATTTTTTATTTGGATCAAAGTTCAAATCAAAGCTCAAATCAAAGCTGATCAAAGACATTACGGCACTTTGAATTCAATCAAGCCATATGTTATATAAATTGGAGGGTCATGGTGCTGCTTCAGCCTTGCTCTTTCTCAAGAGCAGGTAAGTCACTTTTTTATTCATAACACTACAAATAAAACGACCCTCTGGGATTCTGGGATAGGCTAGGCTAGGCTAAAATCACATCATGTCCATCTCTTATCACAGAGGTGCTTGATTTTCTTCCAAATCTGTTTGGTGGTCTTAAGTCTGGGATCAAACATTGAAGTGAATAGTTGAAAAGCTGCTGTATTTTGGCTGCTTTCAGACTGCAGGCCAATCAGATTCCAATCAGATTCCCTTTCACATCCGAATTTTAGGGCTGAGTTTTTAGCAAGTGTTCAAATGGGATCTTGCTACGTTCAGACTGGGCCCCATTATTGGCCAATGTCACATGTTGCCATAGCAACGATGGTGGAGCGGAGGCGTCGTCCGACGTGCCATAACACATGATGCTCTTTCTTCTGGTGCATTGGCTTTGATGGACAGTCAAAATCGATTGGTATGTTTGGGGCTGTCCACACTGAGATGTGTCTGTCCAAAGGCAATTGGATACTACCTCCCAAAAGATGTTTCAATGTTCTTTTCCTTTCGGCTTTTCCCTTCAAGGGTCGCCACAGCGAATTAATTTCCTCCATCTAACCCTGTCTTCTGCATCCTCTTCTCTCACGCCAACTACCTTCATGTAGTTATTCCAATCTGACTTGTAAAATCCATATAAACAAAAAAATCGGATTTTTGCTGCAAGTCTTTGAACGCAGCCATTGAATTGACATGCGTAAGTTGTGAGCAGTTGAAGATGTTCCTGACTTGATGTGTCTGTTTCTTTAGGCTCACAACCACTTGCCTGTCAGAATCCCAATAACTGAGGAACATGGATAGAGACACGTTCATGCATTCAGCCCTGAACTTCATCCACCTGCAGCTGGTGCAGCTGACTAAAGACTGTAATGAGACATACAACAATGGTTCGGTCAGTGAGGAGTTCTTCATGGAGTTGCAAACCAAACTGGAGAAGATTCTCCACCAGGTATGCGTGTCTCTGGGTAGCAGTGATAGTACTCATGCCTTTTAATATCTTAGGATTCAGTAATACAGTAATTGTAGACTACTTATTCCATCCCACTTCAAAGCAGCGATATATTGTAATTGTCAGCATTCGCGTGTTCGTCCGTTCATCTGTCAGTATGTCCACCAAATATCTTCGCAACTTGCAGATAGAAAGATGAAACAACAAGCACATTACTCGGGCGGCAAAGGGGATGCAAATGAGGTGATGACCTTGACCTTGAGAAAACGATGTCAAGGTCAAATTTCAACTTTTGTACACTCAGGAACCAGATAAGATAGAAAGACGAGTGAGAATGCCAGTGCAAGACCATAGATCAAAGCTAATGCTTAAATCAAAGCTAGTGCTCTGAACTACTTTCATAGATGCTTTGATCTATGAAAGTAGGTCAGAGCACTAGTTTTGATCTTTGACCTAGGCAAGTAGGTCAGTATAAAACTCTGAATTCAGGGGTGTCGCGGGATGTTGCAGTATATGACTGCCTTGGTTCAAGTTAATTGTTGGATTCATTCCTGTCTTTGATTTAGACCTATCTGGCCTCCTGTCCCACTGTGGAAGGTGCACAAATGGCTGATTTTGAGGTGTACCGGTTAATCGGTAGTGGCGGCTTTGGGTCCGTCTCCATTGTTAGGCACAACCAGACGGGTGGGAAATATGCCATGAAGTCTGTAAAACGTGGGTCCGTCTCCCCAGTCCTGCTGGCCATGGAGCGAGGCATCCTCACCTTCACTGACAACCCGTTTGTTGTCTCTCTGCTTTGCTCCTTTGCAACCATGTCTGACTTCTGCATGGTGATGGAGCACGTGGAAGGTAAGGATGATGCTGTGGATTGTCATGCTAACACTTCATGTATCGAGTCTGGACCCCAGGACTCCTATCTGTCTGACCTGACTCTGTTTTCATGAATCCTCCTGATTTTGTAGGCAGGGATTGTGCAGCTCTGCTTCGCCAACATGGCCCCCTCAATTTGGACCTGGTCCACCTGTATGTGGCAGAGACCACCCTGGCTCTAGAGTACATCCACAGCTACGGGATCATCCACAGGGACCTAAAACCCAGCAAGTGAGTCGGCAGTCTGTCCTTGACGTGAGACAAGAGTCAGGATTTCTTGTTACTGTTTTGTGATTTAATTTCTAACATGGGACAAACATTTAGAACATCACTGATGTAGTGCTAGCCTTTTCCCCAACATCCCATAAACCAGCACAGTCCAGTAATGCCTGGACCTGGAAGTCGGTCCAGCAACAACGTAAGAACACTCTGACGATAGCTATAAAGTTGGTTGGCAAGACGTGCTGATGAATTTCCTAGCTTAGCCTCCCCTATCCCATAACCCTGGAGGGTCGTTGGGGCACCACAGACGAGATGCGGTTGCCATAAATCATATGGTGAGTCTTGAGCAATTGAACCTGGCGGCGCCCATCCTTCTAGGTTGGATGCAGTTTAACATCATACCCAGGATGTGACGAATGTAGCCCGGCGTAGAACAGAGACAGCCTTGAAATTGTCACAGAATCTAACACCAATCATTATCCTGCTTTTTTCATTCCAGTATGTTGATCAGCTCCACCGGTCATGTCAAGCTGGCAGATTTTGGCCTGGCA
This sequence comes from Antennarius striatus, assembly GCF_040054535.1. Lineage (NCBI taxonomy): Eukaryota > Metazoa > Chordata > Actinopteri > Lophiiformes > Antennariidae > Antennarius > Antennarius striatus. The sequence goes on along the minus strand of NC_090782.1, from coordinate 23,558,444 downwards.
TTAATCGGTTCAATCAATATGACAGTGGACCTTACGGAAGACTCAAACATTGAGCTTGCTGTCACAGAGTTTGAGAGATGTCAGGTCAGTATCCTATCTTCTTCTTTATGCCAATTAAATGTACAGTAATCCCTCGCCCATTCGTGCTTCAAGAAGCCCGGCTTCAACTAATTGCAGATAACATGTGCATATTCTTTTGGCTGACAGCATCTGGAAGTGCGCTGCATTCCGAGACTCACGGAATGCAGCTCACTTCTGTGTATTTCATAGTTAAAAGCACTTTAAACAATCTATAAGAGTGTGGGAAAAAGAAAGACAGATAGAAGGTGGTTTAATATCAGCATGGGGAGGGTTCATAAATGTTTAAATTACTGTAAATAGTAAAAGAATTAGTTCATCACAATATTGCGGAATTTCGTCATTTGCGGGTGGTCCTGGAACGCATTAACCACGAGTGACGAGGGATTACTGTACATCATTAAATGTACATATTATCCAGGTTTTATTTCCCTTCATTCATTTCTTCCTGCAGATGGTGGGAACTCTCCCTTACATGGCCCCCGAGATGCTCCTGTCGTTAAAATATGGGAAACCGGTGGACTGGTGGGCCCTCGGCATCGTCATGTACGAGTTGCTGATGAAATCGTTTCCCTTCGAGGGAGAGACAGACAGGAAGTGTTTCGAGTCCATCATCAACAGTAAGACTTTAGATCCACTTCACAGCAGATCTGCACACTGTCTTTGAACAATGATTCAAATGTCTATTCTACTTTGTGATTTACCTTCTAAAAAGTTTCCCTTCAGTCCTTTTGGTAATGTTGGTAACAAATTCCTTGTGTTTCTTTTTCAGAACCCTTCTCTTGGCCCTCAAACAGCAGTAAACCGCCAAAGGAAGCCCAAGACTTTGTCTATAAGCTCCTCAGTAAGGATCCGCTGGTCCGCCTGGGCACAAGTGAGTGGTAGGACTTAACCAGTGTAGCTAGAGTTGGTCAGCAGTAGCTCTCGGGACAGGACATGTACAAACGTAAAACAACGTTCATCAATATCTGACTACCTTTTTGTTTTTCCAGACGGGGCCTGTAAGTTGAAGGAACACTGTTTCTTCTCCGGACTGGAATGGAATACCCTCCTGAACCAGGAGGTCCCTCGGGTGTTGGATAAAAAGGGAGGTAATTCTGAACACACAGACAAACTCAGACTCCTATTTGACAGGAGCAGAAAGTTAACTGCTTTGCTAAAGGGCAGTTGGTATTTTACATTTGTGGTCATAGCACTCAGGAACCAACTCTTCGTGTATCTTTTCCCTCTTTTATTTTGATGGATTTTATTTCTGGGAAGTCAAGTGGGGATTTAATTTGGATCAATGTAAAGACAGATGATTTCTTTGGTGACCTAATGTTTAATGTTTGTTTCCATGTTTTTTTATAGTCCAGTCCCCGAAAGCCATGGAGGATCAACCCTATATCAGCCACAGCAACCATGACAATGACTTCTACGTTGATGATTACTTTTCACTGTGTGACTTTAGGGATCTGAATCTATCACTGCTTGATATGTTCTCAGGGTCAACCAGTGCTGGTCGACCCTGAGAACCCAGAACCACTTGTCAAACTCAGCACTTATCAATCCCGGCAATCCAGAACCAGCACTGGTTGAAATCTGTAATCCGGAACTGGCTAATCTCACTGACCCAGAACTTGCACTGGTCAATCCTGAGAACCCAGGACCACTTGTTTATGCCAGAAACAGAGTACCAGCATGGATCAACTCTGGAAAGCCTGAACTGGCAGTGGTTGATGAGGAGAACTCAGAACCAGCAATGGATGACATCTGTAACCCAGAAGCAGAACTGGCTAAACTAACTGACCCAGAACCAGCACTGGTCGACTCTGAGAACTCAGTATTACTTGTCGTTGATGCCGGGAACACAGTACCAGCACTGATCAAGCACTGGCAATCCAGAACTAGCGCTTGTTGGTGAATACATTCCAGAACCAGCACTGGTTGACATCTGTAACCCAGAACCTGAACTGGCTAACCTCGCTGACCCCTAACCAGCAATGGTGGGCTGTTGTTTCCCATTATGTAATTTAAAATATTTTGTATTTTTCACGATTTTTGGTATTTTCAAGCGAATTACAGCGACAGCCTGGGAAAAGATCAAGATGAGGGTAACCAAAATTATGGTGTGTGAAGTGGTAGCTGGAAAAAATATTTGGGGTGTCAGTGTAGGTTCACAGTTATCCAGATCATGGTTATCCAAAGCTGTTTAAGTCAATCCACTGACTTTAAGAAAGTCTCTTGAAGACGTTTCACCTCTCATCCAAGAGGCTTCTTCAGTTCTGGTGGTGGCTGGTCTTGTCCTAGCTCATAAACCCTGTGGGGTGTGGTCAGTGCTATTCACATTCCAATGACCATAGTTGAAACCCGTCTGGCTCTCTAAAAGAACGACCCAGCATATTAACCCAGGTGATAGGTCTCATGCTAATGACTCTCATTAGTTTACAAAGGCTTGGTGAAACTCGCAATTTCAATGATCCCCCTTGGACACCCCCTGGCACCCCTATCAACCACTCAGATTTTTTTGGCAACGTTTTTTATGCCAGAGGGCCTCCCAGACACAACCCTCTGCATTTATCCGGTTTGGGGCCGGCCTATAGTCAATTACCTGTTTCTCAAGTCTTGTTCTTGTTTTGTTCTTTTCAGTATTTTGCTGGCTTATGACCCAAAACTATTAATGTCAAAATGAGACCTCATGAGGCTTTCAAACCCTTTGTGTTTTGAAAATTGGTTCATTACTTGAAGCTTCATTCATTGAGAACGTGGGTGTCCCCTGTTGGAAGAGTATCTGTACTGCAGCCACTCAAAGGTCAATGACCCCAGACCCCAGAAAGCAGCATTTTGTGGTTTTGTACCGCATAGATGTTCAGAAATAAAACTGAGTATAACTTAATCTAATGTGTTTGTACTCTCTTGCTCTATTGTAGCCATAGATAATAGGAAATTGATTTATGATTATTTATTCCTGCAAGGTTCAATAAAGCAATAAGATATGTGAATTATGACATATTCATGCATGTATATGTAATGTAACTATATACACATGTTTGTGTACATGATTTACATAAGAGGATTAGAGCTGGGAATATATATATAAAAAATAGTAAATTTACAAACTAAACACACAAAGGTTCCCGGCTTAGCACCACAGAAGAGTTAACTCTGGGAATGACTGTTGGTTTATCAGCTCGAGAGTATTTGATACATGACATCATTGAAGTGACATCATCACCACAATCACAATCACATGCTAATGGGTGGAGTATGACGTTTGTCTTACCAACTGTTCCTGTTAGACAGAGTTTATCTCCACCCATCACCTGTTTGTGTATTGAAATAGAAAATAACTCACTCAGTTCCTTTTAACCCGCACTCGAATCAAAACTTGATTTGAAGGAGCCGCCGTCTGACCTGATGCAGATCTCCTGTGTCATGACTCACTCTTATAGAGTATGGACGACAAGCAGCAGGAGGTTCTACTGCTACTGGGAGAAAGTCCACCGAGTCACGTGTACGTTAAATATTAGTGGTTTTATGGCTGCTGTGAGCAGAACTTCAGGAAGTGGAGACAGGGAACATCCATGATGAGGTGAGTTAACGTGGTTAACATGATTCTAGTTCATCACATCCAGAACTTTAAGAACCAGAATTAGTTGAAGTTTAAGAACCAGAACTAGTTGAACTTTAAGAACCAGAGGTAGTTTAAGTACTGGATGCAGTTGTGTATTAGTTTGGTCAGCAGGATGAATTGTGGTCAGCAGCTTGGCTAGCATTGCTAACTGAAGGGACAAGGAAGTAACTAAACCTCTGACCAACTGAAACTTCTGGTCACTACTTGGTTACACGCTCGTGATGCATGAATCTAGCAACCATTGAAGGTACATGCCACATTCTGTTTGCTGGAGTGTCGCTGCAAGTGATGTCATCAATAGTTTCCAGGGATGCTGGCTCAAAAACTGTTTCGGTGTCTTACTTAGGACAACGTGTAACTGTCTGAAATGGGTCGGACCAGCCTGACATGAACTTTGTGAGGTCCAGACTGAACAGGAAGGGTGCTCCCAGCCTAGAACGCGATCTTAATGCTATCATGATTTTACTTTTTATTCTCCATCAGCGCAGCGGAGAGCAAACTAATCGTGAAGGAGAGATTGGAGGCCCTGCAGTGCCACTTCACCTGGAATCTGGACTCCAGCAGGTCTAAACTCCTCTCGCTCAAGGATAAGCTGGACGACATTGGCGCAGAAGGCGGATACAGTTGGCTGGGTCACATATACAACCTGCGGGGATTCATCCAGCACCAGCTGGGCTTCGCCGATAAAGCCCGGCTCCACCTCTGCAAGGCGGCCGAGGCTTTTCGCCAGATGAGAAACACCATATCGGAAGAAGGTTCCTGGTTGGTGGTGAACTACAGCAACCTGGCTTGGCTGCACCAACACCTGGGAGAACACGCACAGAGTTGGGCTTACTTGTCAAAGGTCGACGCCCTGATGGAGGAATACCCATCTCCATCCGAGGACGAGCTCCATCCGGAGATCTACGCTGAGAAAGCCTGGACCCTGATGAAGTTCAGCAAACACCAGAAGCTTCTGGCTGCAGACTTCTTCCAAAGAGCCATCAGGATGCAGCCAGGGGGGGTGGAGTGGCGCACCAGCCTAGTCTTAACGCTACACAGTGCTGCTCGGCACAAAACGCTGAGTGTGGACCTCTGGGAGAAAATGAGTCTCGCCAAAGAACAGGATCCAGACAACCTGTACCTCGCTGCCGTTTTCCTGGAGGCCTGTGCTAAAACAGGAACAAACGTGCAGGACGAAGCACGCAAGCTAGCGAGAAGAGTCTTAAGAAAGCCTCAAAGCAGCTACGGCGGCATCAAACCGTTACTACGGCTGTACAGGAAGTACATATCTACAGATGAGGCAATCGATTTAGTCGAGGAGGCTCTGGAGAGACATCCACGAGAACGTTACCTGAAGCGCTGCGCTGCAATCTGCTACAAGATGAAGATCCTTCTAGACAAGGACAATCCTTTGGAACGCAGCATGATCTCCAGAGCTGTCAGTCTGCACAGGGAACTGGTTTCTCTTTACCCGCAGTCTGCACTGAAGATCAAAATAGATCTTGCAAACATTTACGGAGAGTCCGACCACCAAGATGAAGCTGACCGGATATACGACGATCTGCTAGAGAGTGATCTGGACCCCGGTGAGATGCAGATGCTGTTCAACTACTACGCCAAGTATGTCCATCTCATCAGGAAGGAGAGCTACACATCGATAGAGTACCACATGAGGGCAGCAGAGATCCCTCTAAGCTCCATCTACAGAGACGACAGCATCAGAACCCTGGAAAGGATCAAAGACAGAAACCGAAACCAAATGTGTCCCAAAATATCAACGTTCCTGGAAGAGCTGGAAGACTGAGCCGGAGGATCGTCTGAGACTCGGCCCAAAGGAGCTTCTCCACATAGCCATTTCAATGACAATCCTGATTTAATGACTCCTTCTGATGCGTTTCCACCTCCTTGAGAGGAGGAGATCATGTGATCATACAGGTTCATGTGTTTCTTTGTCGAAGTTGTTCATAGATATTTACACTTTAATTCGGGATCGATCCATCTTGAGGTAGGTCCGGGTTACAGATGCGGTCTTTGGCATGTTAGGGTCCTCACAACATTTTATTGGTATCATGCAAAAAAGAACACCCACATACAAAACCATGGTGGTCCACCACCACGTGGCCCCAGAATCCAGCCGGACTATAAAGACTGAATTGTCTATGTCCCTCGAAACCAAAGCCATCTTTTCCCCCTTCCAACAGAAGACACACACACACACACACACACACACACACACACAAACATTGGGCTGAAGACGTAACTCACACACACATTCCTTAAACCTATCATGTAATTCTAGTTATATCTGTGCAAATATTTGTAGCAATAAGGGGCTTTTGTTTTTGCCAGTCTTTATTACACTTCCTGTTGGAATCATGGCGATTCCTCCTCCACTGACCCGTCCTCCCCTCCCGTCTCTTCTCTTTACCTATGAAACCGGTTTAACTCACCAGTTTGTGTGGCGGTTGAACCTCTGCTCTTATGACCATTTTCATCCAGAACCCTCCTGAACCTCCTCAGTGGTTCTCCTCTTCAGAGATGATGGTCGGGTCTCCTTCTCTCTCTTTCTTGCCAAGAACCGGATCAGATTCCTGTTTTGCTCCTGCGTCTCATAAAAACAGGAAACCCTCTACCTGGTAGTTACTGATTAGTTATTACCAGTTATTGACTGGTGATAAATCTGATCTTCTTTCCAAGACAGGAGAAAATAACAGAATTCATGTTTATGGTCCAGAACGGCAGAACGGAAGGTAAAAACGCAGGTAAAGGTGTTCAATCACCTACGTTAACCTGAGTTTTTTAAGTTCTTGGTTCACCTGAGAATTTTAAGCAGAAAATATTCGATTAGTGAGACAGAAAATGAAAAACTCAAAGGTTCTGCAGCAGCTGAACATGAAGCGGGTTTGATCAAGACTGGATCTAAAAGACAGCTGAACATGTGAAAGGTAGTGGGAGAAAAAGTGGGGGTTCTTAGCCCCCATGGACCCAGATTCTCAGAACTGAAGATCTAACAGACCATCTGACGTCTGAAGATCTTAGAGCAGGTTCTGTTCTGCAGAGAATCGCATCCACATGACAGGATGGACAACTGTACCCGATCCACCCTAGGGGGGGTCATTCAGGATACTAAAGAACGACAGTCATTTGTTTCCTTTTTTTTCTTTATTTTCTGTCCCTTTTTCTGGCTATAGCTGCGTTTGGCACTACATCATCACCATGGTGACAGATTAAAACGAACATCTATTCAAAGCCTTCATCCTGGAGTGCGACGTATGAATACAGCTAAGAAAAATAAAAGTTTACAATTTCCTCCTTTACACAGAAAATAAAATCACTTTTTTGGACCCCCTCAAAAACGGGGGTAATAAAATATTTGACATTTGTATCACAAATCAATAACGAACCAAAATTAAAAACTGTACAAAACATGATAAAATCCATTTTAAAAGTTCAAAATGACAGAACGAGATCTGTGCCGACCAGAACTCGGTCTCACTTCTTCTGGATGAAGTTCAGATTGACTTGATGTCGGACTTGATGTGGAACCAGTGGGAAGTTTGGACCTGGATGAACCACAGAACCTGTTGACAGAAAAAAAAAGTTAGAACCAGAACAGGATCAGTTTTCAGTAGCAGTAAAACGGACGGATGACCTTGGCTGACAAAGGATTTTCCTGGTGGGATGAAGTTCTGGGGCATCCGGTAAGACCAGGACGGAGACAGGGCGTACTGGGATGATTTACTGTGCTCCCATAGCCGGGAGCTCTGGCTCACAGCCACAAACTGGGGAGACTGGGTGGACTCTGTAGAGAACAGATCACAAAAGGTAACGTTCAGCAGAATAATATCACACACACCATGGACCATGGGTCAGAACATGGGGGTTTATCAGAACTGTCCCACTGAGCCCACAAATGGTTCGTTAATTCTTGTTCTTTGGTCAGAAACAGAGACTGAGGCAGAGATTTAACCGGAAAACATCCAGCTACTACCTGACCAGTTCACCCAGTGAGTATCCGACCAGGTCACCCAGGAAGCAGTGTTCTTGACGCACAATCTTTGACAGGGACGCACGATCATCAGACAACGTGCGTCCCTGGGACGCAAGCTTTAAACATTTACAATAAATAGTTTGAAACTAATGAAGAAAATTAATGAAGAAAATGAGACAGATATTACTGTGGATAGTACGGATATAGACGCAGGAGAAGCCAAGTGAAAACCAGCAAAAATATGAACATTTGTACCGCAATGGACACGATTGTTTCCATGGGGGAGGCACGGCTAAATGTCAGCACCCAAAACAAAAATAATGAGGGTGAAGCTTACAAAAAATCTGTGTGTGGAGAAGGCTCTGGCAGCTTGGTGCAGTGTCTACAGGAGAATATATGAATTAAAGGGGAAGAAAACTATTAAGTGGAAATCAAAAGTGAAAAAAAACAACAACTTTATTACATCTTTCATTTCTTAAACTGTTTTTTTTTTTTTTTAAGAATGACTCCCGGGATTTAACATTTTGATAAAAATTATGTGCAATTTAACTTTTTTTTCTTCTTACTCAAACAGTTATGATGTCATTATTAATAAAATCATTAACAGTTTGTTCAGTTTTTATTTTGTCCTAATGGCAAAAATCAATCCTTGCATATAGCTTTTACCTTATATTCTGTTATTACTTTTGGGATGCACACAATTTTTTGAAGTGCATCCCAGACATGCACTACTTTTTTGAGGTGAAAGGGACTCTTGAAGGTTAGAAAAAAATCTGTGTGGGGAAGGCTCTGTCAGCTGGATGCAGTGGCCACAGAAAAATATATGATTTAAAGGCAAAGAAAACTATTGAATGAAAAGCAAACGGGAAAAAAACGATTACATCTTTCTTTATTTCTAGAACTATTTTTTTAAGAATGACTACCAGGCTTTAACATTGTGATTAATATATAATTTTCTCTTATTTTCTTTTTATTGAAACAGTTATGACATTGTTATTAATAAAATCATTAAAATTAACTGTTTAGTTTTTATGTTGTAGTATTGAAAAAACTCAATCCTTGAATACGGCTTCTACCGTAAATTCTGTTAAACGTCGTGTTGGGATGCACACAATTGTTTTGAAGCGCATCCCAGGGATGCACTGCTTTCCTGAGGTAACATGACCTCTGAGGGAGGACCCGACCAGTTCACCCAGTGAGTACCTGACTTTCCCACAGTGCCGTTCCCCAGGAGTGATCCCGGTTGTCCCAGGTGGTTGAGCCAGTGTCCCTCTCGTCCTGTCCCACTGAGGCCCAGTTGCCTCCCTGCCGGCTGGGCAAAGATGATGCTGGGGTCATTCAGGCTCAGGGGGTTGCTGTTGCCCCCCGATCCACTGGGACTCCCAGAAAGCAGGCTAAATTTGAGGCCGGGTGGGGAGGGGGCTGTGGGAGAGGACGATGTGAGCACCGGTCCGTGGATCGGCCAGGAGGTGGAAGGGATCTGGACCGGGTGCCGAGGCTGATGTGACTGATGTTGGTGGGGGGGGAGAAGGCCCAGTGTGGTGAGGGTTCCAGCGTGGAACTGGCCAGGATGGGAGTGGGGGAAACTGAAGAGAGCCCGGGGGACCTGTGTATGAGCCGGTTGATTCAGGGGACAGGTCTTCATGTGAGAGGGCTGGGGGGAGCCGGAGGTCTGGGACAGGGAACTCTGGGATACCGCTGGAGACTGTGGCGAGAAAGGCGGAGTCTGATGACTGTCTGACTGTTGAATGAAAAAAAAAAGAATTTTAATGTTCAACTTATTCATTCATTGAACGTTGGAAATTATGAACGCTACTGGGAAAGCAAGTGAAGCTACTGGGGAAAACAAGAGGAGTTAAGGGGAAAACAAGAGGAGCTACTGGGAAAACAAGAGGAGCTACTGGGAAAACAAGGAGCTACTGGGAAAACAAGAGGAGCTACTGGGAAAACAAGGAGCTACTGGGAAAACAAGAGGAGCTACTGGGAAAACAAGGAGCTACTGTATTGAGAATAGGAAGAGCCTTTCTACTCACACATTCAGAGGGATGCCTGGTCCTACCAGGACTGTCTGCAGCTGGCTGTGGAATGGGGATGGACTGGGAGCTCGTGATGGTTCGTACCATGTGCGATGCTGAGGAAGAATACGATCTCCAGATTAAAACACGGACATGAAGAGACCCACGTCCATTTACGATGGTCTCTCTCTACCTGGAGCGCCGCCGACCCTTTGTTTGAGGTGGCGGTATTCCGGACAGTCTCTCCTGACATGACCCATGTCACCACACTGGAAACAACGTCTGTCCTTTGGCTCCCGCTCCGGCTCCTCTTTCACATCCTCCTCCTTGTCGTTTTCTCTTTTCTTAACTCTGAAAAAAAGAAAATAATAGTCAACATGATTCAGTACAAATGAAAAAAGAAAAAAAAAAACAGTCAATGTTTGGCACACACACACACACACACACACACACACACACACACACACACACACACGAATGTTGAGCTGTCTTCTAAACCATTCAAACGTACAAACAGCAGCGTGGACAGGAGTGGTTTCAAACCAACTCTTTCCAATCTTTAAAGAACTCCTGTGAGGAGAAATCACGTATTTCTACCTGCGTCTCTTTGGACAATCCTTCATGTAATGTCCGATCTTCCCACAGATCCGACAGCACCGGTCGTTGGGGGCCAACTCCCCATCGGTCAGCACCTTGGAGTCGAAGAAGTAATCCTGCAGCAGATGACAGACAGGTCAGAGTTCAAGCCGTCGCCCACCCGTCTGGGCGGAGTCCTGAGTGACGTACCACTTCTGTGCCAGGGAAGGGGTAGAACGGGGTCCCAAACAACTTCCTGCCATTGATGAACGCCTTCATGATGAAGTTTGTCACTGGAGGGAGAAAAAGATGGAACGCGTGTTTTTCTTTCCAGAAGCGCGTCGAATCGCTCCTCAAACTTGTTCTTTTTGGACTTACTTTTCCGAGAAACTCCGGCACCGAGGTTGTGATTCAAGTCAAACGGATCTGAGGAGAAGGAGAGGTGAGTGAGCAGAGGGGGGGGGCGACGGGTCTCTGAGATCGGGGGGGGGGGTGACCAAACAGAAACGGGCACCTTCGATGGCGATGCATTTACTGGTCCACTGCTTCTCGAAGGTGGTGAGGCGTTTCCGTTGGCGGATGCTGATGACGTGTTCTTTGAAGTCGAATTCTTCCGTGTAGAAGCGCAGCAGCCCCAACCACAGCTCCCCCACGGACTCTGTGTTGGGCTGCAGCTCTGAAAGAAGCCGTCGCTGCTTAGACACAACAAACACACGATCGGTTCACTCCAGGACCCGGAAGGAGGTCGCTTCAAACCACAGAAGAAGAAGAAGAAGAGCTGAAGCTGGAGGAAACTCACCAGGTCCTCCAGGTCGTCGCAGAAGAACGCGTTCCAGCCGTCAACCATTCGCTGGGGGACGGCGGTCCCGTCAAAGATCTGAAGAGGTATCTGATGTCAGTGACAGTGTGACTGATGCTCATTACCTGGGGTCAAAGGTCATGACTAATACCTCCTGTAGGACAGGGATGACTGGAGGCTCCCGCTGCTGGAGGAAGTAGAGCACCATCAGGATGTAGGCGTAGGATGAGAGGCTGCCTCTGGACGCGTCGCCGATGTCGCAGCGCTTTGACCACCAAAGCAGAGGGGGAGGGGGGGCGTCAAATGAACATGTGTGACGGTTCAGACAAACCCAGGACCACCAGGACCACCAGAATCCTCTCCTACCTTCGCAAAAACCTTCATGGTGTACCCCAGGAACTGAACCCGAGGATCCAACGCTGCGTACGTGGCCAGCATCCTGGTGTTGTGTTGAGCCTACAGGTCGCAAAAGAGAAGCTGCATGTTATAAAACAGTGTTGCCACGGTGACAGCAAGGCGCATGTGTGTGTGATGTCACAGTGACGTCACTCACCAGGGTGTTGTACAGGCTGATATCTCCCTCCAGACCGCTCTGCCTGTGTTCGAACTTCACTATCGGTACTTTAGCCGTCGTGATGGGCAGGATGTTCCTGAGCCCTGCGTCAGAACCAATCAGAATCAGCCCCCACGCACGCACACACACACACCTGCCATTACTGAGCAACAGCCAATCAGATTCAGTTGTCACGCAGGTAGCTCTGAACCTCACCCGTGTGCTTCTTCAGGACTTTAGCGAGGCCTTCGATGATCTCTTTGCAGTTCAGCTTCTGTTCACACGATAAAGAAGGTGTGAAACAAAACCCTTTCATCTTTCATCAAACAATGGACAAAACATTTTTGGATTCTTCAAAATGTGCTGATAAAATCTTCACTGTTCCAGCTTTGGGTCAGAGCCGATCGATCGATCAAAGATTAATCATTTGTGAATTAACAAAGGTAATATTCTACTAAATCTGCACCGTCTAACCAGCTGTTTAACCCCTGAGCCAATGACACAACATTGGTGGTGTGTGTGTGTGTGTGTGTGTGTGTGTGTGTGTGTGTGTGTGTGTGTGTGTGTGTGTGTGTGTGTGTGTGTCCTACCTCTGCATTCTCATGACCCTCCAGAGTCATACAGATGTCCAAGTCGCTGTCACGGAAACCGAAGCCGTTCTTGGAGGAACCGAACAGACAGAGCTGAGCTTTAGCTGTGGACACACAACACACACACACACACACACACACACACACACAAACAAAAAAACACACACACACACACACACACACACACAGTGAATAAAATTAAACTTCTTTGTTAACCAATGAAGAAGGGGAAGGTGTTTGGTTTATAACGCAGTCGCTGACCCGGGCGCGACCTCACCGTTATACTCCTTCCTGATGAACCTCTCCAGACCGGCGAGGATCTGCTCCCTCTTCTGATGCTCTGCAGGAGTCGGCGACAGCTCGTCTACAACGGATCAATCGTCAATCCGTTTAAGTCTCATCAACACGCGTCAGATTCAACAACAAATCAACATCCGACAAAAGCGAGAACCGGAAACCTACAGTAACACAAGCGGCACAGTCCGTCCAGGATGTCTCTGAAGAGTTCGTTCATGGGGGGCAGCGGCTTCAGCTCGATCTTCTTGAAATCTTCCGGACACTCGTCCTTCAGGTGACCGTCCCGTTTGCAGATGCTGCAGACGACCGTCGGGGGCTGGAACCAGAGCACAGATTAAAACGTCCGGCGCCTCAAACGACGGAAACATCAAGCTTTTTGGCGACGGGCTGGTTTTCCATCAGGCCGGCGTGTGAGAAGACTTTGAATGAAAACACATGTTTACCTTCCCACCTGTGAAAATCAACTTATCAAAGACGTAGTGGAGCTCCTCTGACGTCACAGCGCCGTCCTCCAAAACGGTGTTCCCATCCTCCTCCTCCTCCTCTTCCTCCTCCTCCTCATCGTCCTCCTCGTCCTCTTCCTCCTCATCACTGCCCGGCACGCCGTTGGCAGATAACAAAGTTTTACCCCCCTTGTCGAGAACCATGTCCATGAGGTGGAGATCTAAAGTCTTTTCGTTCTTCTTGCTCTCAGACTCCTCGTCCTCCGTCCTCCTGTGCGTTCTGGGAGTTTTGTCGCCCGTCTCGTTGTCTCGTTTGCTCACGTTAGCATCCTCCTTCAAATCTGACTCGCTTAGACCGTCACCGTGGTTACCTATGTGCTGAACCCTCTGGCGTTTCCTGGCACCTCTTCTCTGAGGGCACGCAAAGTATTTGTAGGCCATCCGGAAGCGCTCCTGGATGTACTCGAACACCATCTGGCTGTTCAAACTGCGTGCAACGTTCCTCTTCAAGGCAAACGGATCTGAAAAGCGAGGGGGGGACAAAATAAAATAAAAAAGCGTGACGTTTGAGGACGACGATCCACACGTCTGTCCTCTCCAGGAGAACACGTATGGGTGTCTTTTTACCTTCGATGGCCAGCCGGCGGCGTGGCCAGTTCTTCACTTCTCTGGACAGGAGCTGCTTCAAGCGGATGCTGATGATGTAATCTTCAAGAGCAAATTCCAGTGTGTAAAAACGGAGCAGCTCCAACCACAGCTGGCCAGGAGTCACGCTTTTCCCGTGGTTCAAAGTGAGACAGGACTTGGGGGAAGTAGAGGGATATTCACACACATGACAACATGACAAAAACAGTTCTACAGTGGTACCTCTACTTACGAATGTCTCTACTTACGAAACTTCTCAGCAGGAAAATATTACCTCTAGTTACGAAAGAAATTTCGACTTACGAAAGGTAAAAATACAGTATGGGCTGACACTCACAGCTCCCACAGGTCCCTGATCACAACATTCTCATAGCTGCTCTGCCATTGGCTATTACCTACTATTTTCCTGGCATCCCATTGGCTAAGAGGGACCTCTGTGTGGACCTAGATCGGTGTTTATGCAGCGTCCTCCTGACCCATGAGGTGTTCTAATAGTTTTACGTAAATATATTAACTTTTTGAGTATTCACTATGGACCCCAAGAAAGTGACGGAGAAAAGAGGAAAAGAAAAGATGAAGAAAAGAGTTTTTTTTTCCATAAAAACAAAGGAGATGATAGAAAAGCATGAAAAAGGGAAGCGTTTGGTTGATCTCACCAAAGAATATGGCCGTAATGCATCTACAATCACCACGTTATTAAAACAAAAGGAAGTTTAAGGAGTTTAAGGCGTCGCGTGGGTGGTTGGAGAAGTTCAGAAGGAGGACTGGAATTCACTCTGTTGTTCATGGGGGGCAAGAGGGCATGAATCAAAGAGGGCAAAAAACAATGAGGAAAGCAGTTAAAAGGTAAATGACCGTCATTATTATTCTTTTTTTTAACGTTATACACAACTCTCATTTATTGTATAATAATCTAATTCTAACATGTATGTTACACGTTTTGATGGCTTTTTATGCTTTATAAAACATTTATGTCGGAATTTTTTGGGGCTTGGAACGGATTTGGGTATTTCAATGGAAAACGCGTCTCTACTTACGTAATTTCTTCCGGAACAAATTAATTTCGCAAGTAGAGGTACCACTATATTTGAATTCAAAACTAAAAAGATGTTAAAAACTTTAGAGGATGGTTTGTTTCAGGAGGAGCCCCTGCTCTGCGACTCACCAGGCCTTCTGAACAGTAGTCGTCGTCGGCTCTCATCTGCTCCGCCTTCCCCTTCCCCTCTCCTCTGGCCTCGCTCCGGTTGTCCCGTCCGTCGGCGGAGCTCGCGGGTCTGCGCTCCCAGCTGACGAACATGTCCAACTTGATTCCCGTGAGGTGATACTCGTCCACTTGCCTCACGTTGAAGCCTTCGATCTGAAAGAGACGGTTCACATCTCCGCTAAGACGTGTTTACATCAACCGGTGCTTCTATGAAGAACGGTTTGAAAAACTCTCCCGGCGTACAAACTGAAACGATCCGAAAAGTTTAGAGCTGATTGACAGGAATGAAGGCCGCGACACTAAATAAATACCATCATCTACGCATTTAGTTTACAACATACCAGCAGTCTGTGAAGCTTCCTGTTGAGGGATTAGCGTAACCTGTATGCTGCAATAGCACCCTACATACTGGTGGCCATTAGAACATCACCATAGCAACACCAACAGCTTGATTCATTACAATTGATAAATAGAAATTCTAACTCGTGGAATGATTTCATATATAGTTTGTAACGTAATGGTATGAATACCATGTTAATAAACGTCCAATTGACTTCATTATAACCTCATTTTGACAGTCTGACCATGTAGACACAAAGCCTTCACACAACATGCCAAGGTGGTGGGGTTAGAAGGTTGGCAGTGTTTGCAGGATTGTTGACAGAACAACCAAATACCACAAATAGATCCTCTCTTCCTGCTATCAAAAAATTATTATTATAAAGATCAATAAAGAAATTCACAAGCTGACTCGGCTTCAAATGTCTTCTCTTGTCCGACCAACAATCCAAAGACGATCAGACCAGTCTAGATGGGAGTGCTTTTATTTTCCGAGGTATAACGTTCGATTAAAGTTAGTACTTCCTGTTGCGATTAACTGTTGGGAGCTTAAAAGCCGTCCGACACGAACAGGGACAAGTTTCTACATCAGATGCTTTGCAAAGCGTCCAGTTGTAGCAAATAAATCAGTCTACTTGTCATCGTAGAACAAATGAGTCCCGGTGATGGATGTTTCCACATTTATACCAACAGGTTGGAGGTTAGAGACAACACATAGTGTGTGACATCAATAAAAAGGAGCTGACAAACTGTCAAGGGCAAAAGAAATCGAACACCAACAGACGGACCTCACTTGAACAGACATCCAACCTACCCAGTGACCGAGGTAGACCGGGAGGATGGGCTGCTTCCTCTGCTGCAGGAAGAAGATGACCATGAAGGCGAAGGAATAGGAAGGGATCCCACCTTCAGCCTGACAGTCCATGTGGCAGAGCTGGAGACGCAGGAGAACCCAAAGTCAGACAGGAAACCGACGTCATCCGACGGAGAAGCTTTTATCACCTGAAAGGATCCAGTTCCAGCTTACCCTCGCCCAGTACCGGAATGCCAGGACCAGTGGAACCAATCTGGGCTCCAGTCGAGCCAGAGCTGCCAGGTGATTGGTTGTGAGACAGGCGACATCATTGCCTGCACTGACTTTACACATCAAGCCACTGCAGAGATTAAAGACATGCGTTAAAACCGATTCACAAAGACGAGCGACGGGCATCAGGTCAGAGGGTCCAACGCCACAACGTTCGAAAGTGGACTCACCTGCAAACATCCCGACAGAACACGGCCGGAACCTTGGCATGAAAATCTGACTCCACATCGGAAAATTCAGCTGGAAAAGAAAGAAAACAACAAAACAACGTAAAAAAAAGAAAAAAAGAAAAAAAAGAACGTAAAATGTGACAAAGAAGCATCAAAACGGAGAAGAAATGTGGTTCTTTTCAAGGAACTTACAGCTCATTTTAAGGATTTCCAGGATTTGAATCAGAACCTCAGGCTGCGTCATCTGAACGGAGAAAGACAGACACACGTCAGCGTTGAAGCGTCTACCCTTGATGACATCATCACGCCCGTGTCAGACTTACCGAAGGAGGATGGGTCACGTCGATGTTGATGTCGCTGGTTTTAAAGGCAAACCGAGTTAAACACGACCCGTAAAGACGGAGAGAACACGCTGGAGGGACAGAAGAGGCTCAGGTGAACAGTCTGCGAGGCTCCGGCGCGGCTGACGTCATGACGCCGGGCGACAAACCTGACAGGTGTGTCCTGACGATCGCCTCCATCCTGCTGACCACAGCCTTCCGGACCTCGAAGTCGTCGTCTGAGATGCCGTGCTGCCGCGCCACGTGGAGGACGGCGGCGTTCACCGCCTGCAGCTGGGCGGGGGACGCCGGGGGGAGGGCGCGCAACTCGTTCTCCTCGCGCTTCTCCTGAAACATCACAGCGCCAAAAAGACTTCAGCCTCTAGAGCGCAAGATATAACTTTATTTATACAGCAACATTCACATGCAGACTGCAGACGAAAGCACCTTAAACTGAAAACCAAGAGTAAAGAAAAAAATGATTCAATTAAAACAGCAAAGAAAAATAGAATTTAAAACACAAAGAAATGGGAAAAAAAGTAAAACTGGAAAGGAAGAAACTGAGGAACCAAAACCAGAAGACAACGCGTCTTTGAGCCGGGTTAGGAGGAGTGTTCTTCCTCCAATAGGCTCCGCCTACAGCCAATATAACCACCACTAATTGTGCGTCGTGTTGACCATCGTGTTGACCATCACCATGGAGATGGGGTAACGTGTTCAACTGAGGGTACCTGGAGATGTGGGCGCGTTCTAAAGTCCTCATACCGTGATGTTCTTCTTGTGTCTCTTCTCCTTGATGTGCTTGTGAGCTCCTTGGATGTTCTCGATGTGAACAGAACACAGCTTGCATAAGTACTGGTAGTTGGGATACTCAGGAGATTGCTGTGGAGACAGGGGGGGGGGTAGTCAGTGCACGACCCACCTGCTAACCTCAGGTGTAAGGGTGGAGATAGACAGGAGGACAGACAGACAGGAGGACAGACAGACAGGAGGACAGACGTCTCCTGACCTTCAGCAGTCTGTGGATGTAGTCTCTGTACAGACGCTCCTCCGCCTGTCGGAGGCCCAGCTGTTGTTCTGTCAGGGGCCGGTCTTGTGTGGGGGGTCTCACCTCTGTGTCTCTGTCCACAGACGGGGGGGTCTCTGAAACCACAGACACACCAGTCACACCGGACACACCTGCTGGAGGAGCTCCCGAGCCAACAACAAAACCTCCGGTCTAATCACCACAAGACGTCTCCACTGGAGCCCCACCAGAGCTCTTCTTCTGCTCTGGGGGCTCTTCTCCAGCTGCTCGGGGAACCGCCGTGGAACCGGCCTCTGCGTTCATCTTTCCTTTGACTCTGTCCTCAGGACTGGACCTCCCGGGCAGTTTGCTGGACCTGGGGGGCCGCCCTCTCCTCTTGTCCAGCGGGCCGTCCGTCTGGGTCTTGGCTGGCCAGCGGGGTCCTACTTGATGTACATCCTCCTGATGGTGGGCTGAAGACCTGGAGT
Source organism: Antennarius striatus (assembly GCF_040054535.1). Classification (NCBI taxonomy): domain Eukaryota; kingdom Metazoa; phylum Chordata; class Actinopteri; order Lophiiformes; family Antennariidae; genus Antennarius; species Antennarius striatus. Next base: position 23,540,251 of record NC_090782.1, on the reverse strand, counting down.
TGTCCTTCTGAGGAGGAGTCTCAGTGTTTGACTCATCACTGGGCACGACTCTGACTCCTCTGGACTGGGACGGTTTGTGTAGTTTCGCAGGACCTTTGGAAGCGTCCATTCCTTCAGTCCGGCTGCCACGGATCCTGCTGGAGGCAACGCCACAACGCAGACGACCAGGGAGGAAGATCTAGTAGATAGAACACCATCAGTCAATACGAGCAGCACTGACACATCTGAAGTCCATGTTTACCACCAATCGA